>NC_028451.1:6127415-6179466 GCF_000263155.2 Setaria italica | reverse complement strand
CGTGAGAAGGTGGGTGGGTTTTTTCCTTTTTTTTGGGTGCCGAGTGTTTCTAGTATAGCACTCGGCAAAGAATCGCACTCGGCAAAGATTTTTTTATTTTTTCCTTTTTCCCTTCTTTTCTACAATGTTTTTTTCTATATTTGTTTTTGATAAACTCAACAATACCTCATCAAATTCACTCAACAATATGTATTTGATTGTTCTACTCATATTATTCCATGATTTTATGTAGTTAGCTCCAATTCAATTTATATCAATTAAAATTCTATAATTGCACTTAATACATTAAAATTATCAAACGGTTCCAAAAAATTATCAAAATTTCACATGAAATAATATATGTTCTCTGTTGCCTATAAAAAAGTTTTGTAGGCAAAGTAAAACTCGACTGTCACTTTGACTCCAAATCTGATCGAATCCTTCTCAATGCTACTATTCTTCTTCTAACAGGCTTTGATTTGTAAACATTGTATGTGACAAAATATGCGAAACCTTCTCAATTTTTTACCACAACCTCCACATATGATATCATCATATCATGACAAATCTCATAATTTTCAGACTTCGCTTGCTTTTTTTACAATTTAAAAATCATTCGACCACGCGTTCGTGGTCGTGTTTCTTAAACAAGATGTTCGAAATTTCTTTTGATTTCATGGGTAAGGCCTCAAACTGGGCTAAATAACATGAATATTATTTTTCTACTCATTTTATTCTATAATTTGAATCACTTGGAGTTCAAATTTGACTTATACCAAAAATTTCCTTGAAATACAATTAATTAATTAAATATAGCAAACAAATCCAAAATATATACCAAATTTTATCATCGAGTACCACATATTGTATGTGGGGAGTAGAAAAATTTTCAAGATGAAAAGAAAAAAAAACTTTCCGAGTGTTTTTTTGACACTTGGCAAAGAGGAGGGTTTGCCGAGTGTTTTTTTGACACTCAGCAAAATAATAAGTTTTTCCGGTGCGAGTACCACATATTTTTTTGACACTTGGCAAAGAGGAGTGCCTGAAAAAAAACACTCGGCAAATGAAAAACACTCGGCGAATTGCATCTTTCCGGTAGTGATAGAATGCGTGCGGTGCACCGGTGTTATTAGTTTAGCCTATGTTTAGCATGACAGGAATGAGAGAGGGGATCTTACTTTATTATGTAATATCGCCCTCGTAACATTTGTTGTTCCTCTTCTTCTATGGTAGTGCTCCTGCCGCTAAAGGTTTAAAAAAAAACTGCTGGTAGTGGTAGCCCTAGTCACACACCGGAGCACGAAATATATCGCCGCCCCCAGCGGGGGCAGCGATCATACCCTGTTCCGACGACTCCACCGCGCCCGATCTCACAAAAACCCTCTCACCGTCTGACGCCGTCCTCAGTCCTTACCACATCAAGAGTTGCAGACTCTTTTTGTTGCTGTTGCAGATCAGCCATCCGCCGCGTCGGCGATGGCACCGGCTCCGAGCAAGTTTTCCAGGCCGGACACAGGGAGCGTCGTCCCGCCCTTACCCCTCGACGCATCGTACCAGATCATGCTACGACTCCCGGCCAAGGACCTCTGGCGCCTCCGCGCCGTCTCGCGGGCATGCCGCTAGCTCCCTCCTCTCCAATCCGCAATTCATCGCCGCCCACGGAGCCCGCCACCCTGGGCCGCTCATCGTCGTCGGCGAACCCAGACCGGTAGGCCGTCGCAATGACGTCCGTCTCTACATCATGAACCTCCGTGGTGGCATCGTCAAGCAAGTCCATGTCACCGGCGACGGGCAAGGAATGCAACTCAACTGATATCTTCCCAGTCCCAGGACGGCCTCGTCTGCATCTTGAGTGACATGGAAAAGCGCTGCCGACTGCTCAACCCGGCAACCGGAGCCGTATCCGCCTTGCCTGAAGGATTGGCCGAAGAACACGCGGCGCACGAGGTGGACATTGAACAATATTCGGCCTCCGTCATGTACTCGTGTGCGGGAAGGTTGCCGCAACCGGGGAGTACAAGGTGCTTCGTGTGCTTCTTGGAATGCCGGTATTTCCCTGTACCGGCCACAACCCTAAGCCGCTGTGTGAGGTGTTGACGTTTGATGGCAGCGGCGGCCGCGCTCGATGGAGAGGGAAGAAAGCCTCCCCATATCCTGTCAGCGTGCACGGTGCCCGGAGAGGTCCACAATGTCAAACAGGACGCCATCGTCCCGATATCTTGGGTTGTAGCCAGCGACAATGAGCGGCCCAGGGTGGCGGGCCGAGTGGGCGGCGATGAAGTGCGGATCGGAGAGGAGGGACCGCCACCCCCGCAGACGGCGCGGAGGCGGCAGAGCTTCTTGGCCGGGAGGCGCAGCAGGATCTCGTACACCGCGTCGGGGTGCAGCACTCCGGTGTTGGAGGCGGCAACAGCGGGCACGACGCGCCTGTCCGGCGGCGCGGCGCACGGCTTCGACAACGACATCCCTGGTACCAACCGTCGGGGTAGATGGGTCAGGGAGAAGAGGAATGGAGGAGATACTTCAGTAGTTAGAGGATCCGCGAAGAGCACTAGCTTCTTACCAGTGTCGCCGGTGGCGCGCCGCGGAGTAGCGGCGGAGCGGTGGTGCCGAGCTAGGGATTCAGCCGGTTGGGGTCTCGGCCGCCGCCGCGGTTGGGTGACGACTGACGAGACGCCTGCTCGCTCAAGGAGTCGAGGGGAAAAGTTATTGGGCTTGGGCCTTTTCTCTCGTGTGCATACTTGGGCCATTGAATGTTCTTTTCATTTCTGCTTTGTTTTTTTATTTCTCATGTTTATGCACATAGCCCCGTGCCAAGGGCTCATCCCAAAACGGCTTCACTGGTAAAGCCAAAAAAACCTAGCTTCACCCGGCTTCTAGTTCATTTTAGTCCCGGCTTACAAAACGGCTTCACGCTACAGTGTCTTGATTTGCGTGAAATAAGATGAAGCCAAAGTCGAAATAAGCCGTGCAAAGAGGGCCTTAGAACCAGAACAAAATTCATGTTTGATAAGTACAACGTGTTGCTTTATCAAATTAGCGGTCCCAATATAAATTATTGTCCCACTAGTTTATGGTTAATGTTGCAGTAATTTTGTTCTAATCGGTTAGTAAATGGCGTATGTGTCCCCTTTTTAAAAGGTGTTGTTCATTGGAAATAGCATAGACAGGACCTGATCAACAAAAAATTGAAGTATGGAAACTCGTCTGCTTGCTATTTGATTGCTAGAGGGGTATCAGCAGGCCATTTTGATGAAATCGGGAGATAATTGTCAATCTGGTGCACTGGATACAGGATAAAAGATATTCCTGGCTTTTATTCTTTTTGAGCTGAAACGATCACAGGACACATTGATGTCACTACATCACTTTTTCTTTTTCTTTTTCCAATTGCTCCTTCTAAGGTCTATTACCTTTCTGGCAACATTACTTGCTCACTGTTGTTTTCTGCTTTGCATCTCCCATGTTTGGAGGGTGGAAAGTTTACACAAACACCTGATAAAAAATACGCCGTTTTTAATCAGGATAACTACTCACGAAGAGTGCATAGTTCAATACGTTTTGGCACCACCGTTTCCCTTGCGGGAAGCAGCTGTGTGCTACAGGAAGAAGCTAAAAAACTCAATCCTGAAGACCTATGATGCTTGATGTAGGAAGGCTGCAGATAAATGTAGTCCTTTTTCAGGAGATATGCATCTTCAATGACGTTTTGGAACATGCATATTCGGCGCTGACAGAGCCGATGCCACCATTATGTACTTAAAACATGTAGATTTCATCACTGGCAAAGAGGATTTACAGTAATCTTCATTCATACTTTATTACCATTGCAACTTTCATCTACACACGCTATGCTACAAAGCACACGTAGAAAGCTGTTTTATGCTGGAGGAAGAAGCTCAAAGCTCACCTCTGAAGACCTGGACACAGAAGGTTCCCTCGATACATGTTCACGGAAAAATAGTTTTTCAAAGTGGCAATATCAGCCCACTTGCTTGTTCTTGGATCTTATACTCTCCGAACTTGAATCACGTCCTCCCACATGACTATCCTCCCATCATGTAAAAGTAGCAGTGGATATGGACTATTGCATGCATACTTCTTGCAACGGGTCGTGCAATGTATTGAAAATCGCTTGGTCCATAGCCCCTTGTCCACGTCCATGTCCACCAAGAACCAGAGATCCATTGAACAATCTCGACAGCGGTTGTGATGGCGGAGGGTCACCAAGCAACCATCCACTATGGCTAACCGCCTAACCGGACATCGTTCCTGTGCTGATGGTACACACGAGCCTCTCATCACCGGCGAGACGGCTGCTCAGTGGCCCCCGAAGCGGCGCCGGTCTCCTCCACTGCCATGTCGAACAAGGCCATGGCGTCTGGCTCCAAGTTGGCATGGTTATTTCTTTGGTTGTACAACGGGCTAAACAGGATGTAGGCAACTCCTCCAACGACTACGCTGTCCCGGAGACATGATCCCAAGACTGCCGGCGGGCTTGGCGTCGCCCTCCACCTCCGGCCACCGCGGCCGCCGACGAGCGTTGCAACGCAGCATGTCTGCACCATGCCGTGGGCGCCATCCTCGCCAAGCAGATGCGAGTAGTAGAACACCTTGAATTCTCCCGTGGAGGGGATGTGCCCCAGCAACAACGGGGAGATGATGTCGTTGTCCCTGCCGCTCGCGTTGGGGAGGAAGGTGGCGACGACCTCGCCAGTGGCCAGATTCAGCACGGAGTTCGGTTGATGGGTGCTCATCGCCGAGACGCAGACCAGATCGAGCTGCGCGTTCATGCCGTAGCGGGGCTGCACGGTTGGTACGATCCGTCTGACGATGTCGCCGGAGAACAGGTCGACGATGCGTATCTCGTCACCGGTGCGGCAGGCGATATGGACGCCGGCAAGGAGGGGGTGGCGGGACGCGTGGGCCCTGGTGAAGCCCGGGTCGGAGGTGAGCGACTGCCACGACCGGCAGACGAGGCGGAGGCGGCAGAGCTCGTCGGCCGGGAGGCGCAGCAGGATCTCGTACACCGCGTCCAGGGGCAGAACGCCGATGCCGGAGGCGGTAGGCACGATGCGTTTCTCCGGCACGGCGCGGCACTTGGACGGCCACGGGTAGAAAATTGGCTAAGTTGGTAGGATCAAATTTTCCGAAAATTCATCTGGGATAAAGCAATCGAGATGAAAAGGGATCTTTTGTAACATCCAAAAATTTCAACTTTGCATTTTACTAAAATTTGCTACAAACAATTTTGCTCATTTAAGGCATATAAGGTTGTTTTGCATTTTTCTAGACATTTAAAGCATTTTCTAGATAAATTAATAAAATATAGGATTTTATTTGTGCATCCATGCTGTTGCATAGTTTTTATCTTGTTTGCTTGGTTTCAATTTTGTGTCTTGTTTTAGCTGTTAGTTTTCTTTCTGTCTAGTTTCAGTTCCTGTCAAGTTTCAGTTTCAGAGTCTGCTCTGTTGGCGCTGCACTGCTTGTGGCGTTTCTGTTTCAGATTAGAAACAGCAGCAAGCTGCGGGCGCCGTTTTTCCTCCTCCCCTTTTCAGCCCAGTTCTTCAGCAGGCGCCAGCTTCTTTCAGCCCGTCGCCATTTTCTTCTTGTGGCCAAGCTCAGTCGCCCGCAGCCCAGCCCAGTGTCGCCCACAGCTCCCAAGCCGTGCCCTCCTCTCCTTTCTGGCCTGACGCCAGCAGCCCATCTCCCTGCGTCGGCCCAGCGAGCCGGCTGCCCTCTTCCGCACCACAGAACCCCCTCCAGTCGCCGACATGCGGGCCCTGCCCATCTCCATTCCGTCCGCTCTCCCGTTCCCCTCCGCGTCGGACTCGAACTGGGACTCGAGTCCGAGCAGGCCACGCCTTGCTCCGCACGCGGCCCCGTCTTCGCCTCGGACTCGGCCCGCACGCCAAGGCTCATATAAAAACCGCCACCATGCTCAGCTCCTGAACCACCAAACCCTAGCTTTCGCATCTCCAGCGCGCTGCCGCCGAGCTCCTTGCTCTGGTGCCGTCACCCTCCATCGCCTTCCACTTCGTCGAGAGCTCCGCACTAGGTTCACAAGGCCGCCCTTGGGAGCTCCTGTGCTTGCCCGTGTTTTTTCCCCACGCCAGCCGTGTTCGGCGGAGTGCCGCCGCCTTGCCGTGCTTCGCGCACTGCCTCCACCGCGAAGCCCATACCAGCGACACCCGAAACGTGCTCGCCGCGATCTCCTCTACTGTCTGGCCAAGCTCGCATCCAAAACCCGCGCCAGATGCGCTTTTCCGGTCGCCAGCCGTCGGATGCCGATCTGATAGCTTCCGACGGCTCAATTGAATCAAACCGGCCATATACTGGTCAGCCTCGCCGCTTTTGCATATGAGCTCCTGCAGTTTTCCCTTTTTACGCATGAGTCCTTCCGCAGGTCAAAAATATTTAGATTTTGGTCCTGTTTCTTCTGTCTTAGACCCTAAGCTTGTGCAAAATAGCACCCGCAGTCCATAGCTGCTCTTTTACGCGTTAAACCTTTGGTTTCCATGCGTATTTCTGTTTGGGTCCTCGGTTTTTTGCAGCTAAGCCCCTAAAAGTTTAGTTTCCTCGCAGATAGGCTCCCATAGCTTGTTTTAGGCGTATCTTTTGCATCCTAGCTTCGTTTTTAGCGTTCTTTATGTCCCCGTGTTCGTCTCAACATATAGAAGAGTCTTGCAAGCTTGTTTTCTTCTGTTTATGATAATTGGTGTACTATTTTCTCATTTTATACTTTTGTGTGCTTGTATGTGCTTGTGTGACACGTGTAGAAGGACAGAAGTTTGAGGGGTACGAGGAGCAAGCTTTTGAAGAGTACGAGTAGCAGGAGCAAGTGCAAGAAGGCAAGTCGTATCCTTGGTCACAACTTTAAGTCCCATTACACCTTTAGTTTCATGTTCAATACAACTTTAGCTATGCACTTCATAATATAATAAGGATGGGTCCCAATTAAGATTCTCCTAGTCTTATACCATGTACCTTGACCAACCGGGTTTACTTTTATGCTGGGTAGCTCATGCTTATTGCTCAATATGGTTATGGTGGTTTTAGTATGAATCAATATTAATCTTATTTTATTCATGCTATACCTTTCACTAATACAAGATCATAAAGTTTAATCGGAACATGGAGCGATCACCTAGAAAAACAGTACAACCACCAGATTTATCATGACTTTGATCCTAGCTAAATAATTAGGAACTTTGGTTAGTGATAACTTTACTTGAAAGGGGCAAAAGGGGGAGACAGTAGTTGGTGTATAACATTGGTCCTTTTGGGAAGTGGGTTTAGCTAAGACACTATACCCACTAGGGAAGGTTATGCATTGCGTTGATCATGAAACCTTAGCAACCTTAGCGAGCTATCCTAACTGGGGAAATTTTGTAAAAGTCTCGTCGTATGCAATCACACCTCGGAAGTGTGGTATGGTACCTTGCAAACACCGAATGGTTGGGCCCAAAGTTCTTTTGAACTTTTACACGACTGGTGGGTAAAATGTGCAACCTCTGCAGAGTGTAAAACTGATCGATCATCCGTGCTCACAGTTAAGAGCGTTCTGAACCCTCACATAATAAAATTATCGAAAGATGGACTTAAATTGTTGTCATTTATTCATGGTTATGCTATTATACTTTATTAATGTTTCTTGCTTAATTGTAGGTGGTATGAATTTACACTTAGTTAATTGCTAATAAAATTTGACCAACTAAATAAAAGCTGATGCAGTTAAAACCTTAGCCATACCTTGGTTAGACTTACACTACACTGTTCCCTACGACTTGTTGAGTACCAACCATAAGTGCACTCACCCTTGCAAAACCGTTGTTCAGACCAAGTGAATCTGGAGGAGTATCTGCAAGACTTTGAGGAGTTTTAGGCGTACGTTTCTTCAGTCATCTACCTGTGGAGTCATCACTACTTTTGAAGTTTCGCTGCGTAATTATTAGACCTTATGGTTTATTTGAGACTTTCCATCATGTAATAATAGTTAATATTCTCTTTATTTGTTATGGTACTGTTTTTGTTATTCACTTATGTCGTACATATGTGTAACTTGATCCTGTCACACATGTATTCAATGCACTTAGTTTTATCCTTAAAATCGGGTGTGACATCTTTAGTCCTAGGTGAATGACCTGGGACTAAAGACACCCCTTTAGTCCCGGTTGGTGAGGTTTAAAAAAAATGAAAAGGCTGCTCCCGGCGCTTGGCTGCCCGCGCCTCCGACACCGGCTCCGCGCTGCCGCTGCTCCGCTGGTCCTGCGCCTAGCTACCCCGTGCCTCCCGCACTGGCCCCGCGCCCTACCCTCACTCCGCTGCCGCTCCTCACTGCCAATGAGGGATGAACAGAGGGGGAAGGCAAGGAGAAGTAGAAGGGGAGCGGCTGATTCAGATGGAGAGGAGAGAGGAGGAGAGGAAGAAGCTTCGGATGGTGGAGAGGAGAGGAGAGTGGAGAGGATAAGGTGGGAGTTGTGCTTCTGGTAAAGAGGAGAGAGGCGCGAGATAAGGATGTGGGAGGCGCCTGCAGGATGCTGTTTAGTCCTGGTTGTGAATTTCAACCGGGGCAAAAGGTCCTCCTTTTATCACAGTTGGTAATTCCAACCAGGAATAAATCGTTTATCCCAGTTGAAATTCCCAACCGGGACAAAAGGGGCAGTGTTGGTGGGATATTTTTGGAGCCGTTACAACCGGGACTAAAACTCCTCCTTTAGTCATAGACCAACTTTAAACCGGAATAAAAGGGGACGTATGGAATGTGAGTTCTCTACATGATCGCCTTACCATGAAACCAAATGAGAGAGGAGGATGTAGACGCAGCGAAGCGAGGCATCGAGATGGATCGCGGAAGGAGGGGAGAGCAATCGGCGTTTCCTCCGGCGGTGGCTTAGCCCGCAGGGGCGAGGCACGGGCTCACGGCTGCGCCAGCTAGGATCCCACGCCGCAGGCCACCGGGTTGGGGGTGGAGTGCCGTTGGGAGAAGGGGCGAAGCGGTGGTGCTATCGGCGGTTAGGGGTTTGGATCCGCCGCCGCCGGGTTTGCTCAAGCCTTAAGCCAACGAAACTGCGGATCCAGATTGGGTGCGCCGTGACCGTGACGAACTTTCTTACACAAGTACACAACACGGGCAAGACCTGTCATTTTCCGTTCCCTCTTAAACAAAATTGGTCTTTTTCGAGGAAAATAATTAAAAAAAGATATGTAACAACAAGTCTGATAAAGAAAACATGTAACTAGGGGTGGTAATGGATCATAGTTCTCATACCTTTTTCACAATCCAACTCGGCACTATCTATTTTTAGTTCAAAATCATATAATCTTATAGTCTGATATTGAGTGCGATCCTTAGATTTGTTAGACTAAATTAGAGAACTCTTTACCATGTAACACATAAGGTTTTCTTCCTAATAAAGCTGAAAACATTGCAAAGACAAATGCACCATTGATGTTTCTCGTGTTGTTCTAAAGGAAGGACAAAAACATTGCAAGGAAAAGCCCACTAAAAAAAAGTGCAAGTCTGTAATTTTTTTTAAAAAAAGTGTGCAAGTCTGCTCGTGGAGACGCTGACACATGATGAGAGGGTTTTGTAGAAGCTCGCTGGGAACCAGTGCAGCAGAACCCCAATGATGTTTACGTACTGACAGTATTTCTTTTTCTTTCAAAAAAAGGTAGTATTTCTTTCTGGGCCTTTTTCTCTCGTCTGCATGCTTGGGCCATAGAATGAGGATTTCCATTTTCTTTATTTTTTGGGTTTATGCACTTTTCTAGAAAGGGAATTTTTGACTTTGAACTCTACTCCCTCCGTCCCAAATTACTATTCATTTTAAATTTTTTAAATACATAACTTTTGCTACATGCGTATCAAAAGTTATATACCATATTGGCACGCTACTCAGGTTTAGTTTTCTTGTTCTATCCGGCCCCTGCGTCGCTCCTAGGGGCGGCACGATCGGCTCTCCATCCCATGCTGTCGCCAGTCCCGCCCGACCCCATCCCAACCTCGCCGCCGCTCGAGCGGGCTGCTAGAAGCTCGGCAGCCGCAAGGACAGTGATGATGAGGAGCTCCAGATCCTCCTTCCATTCTTTCCCTCCTCAGTCACCTCACATTTTTTGTTCCACACTTGGAGCAGCAGCATCTTGTGTGCAGGGCAACGGCGCATGCCTGCTAGCAAATATAGATGTCCAAATAGCCCGCGGCTCGGTAGCTCACCTAGAAGCCCAGTATTTTGGCCCGGTCCAAGCCCATCCTAGCATGGCAGCCTTCTTGCCTGTGCTAGCCCAACTGGGTAGCTCGTGTGGGGCGTGGACCGCAACCCCAACACGACGGCCAGCCCAACCTAACACGGTTTTAGGTGGCTAGCCCGAGAAGGCCCTTTAACTTCTCCACCATAGTCCATAGCCCAATTCTCCACTAGTTCTCCTATCCTCATTTTCTCAGCCTCCTCTAGGGTGGAGCTGCTCCCCATCCTCCCTCGGGAGGGCCTCATCCCTCCCGGTGGCCTCCCCAACCTCCTTCCCTCGACCCCTCCGGCGACTCCTCCAGGAGCGGTGACACGTGACGGCGTGAGTTGGTAAGCAGCGGTGACGGTGCCCTAGGGCAGTGACTGGGCACGAGGGCAACAGCAGCGGCGCGGCGGAGGTCGGCATGGCCGCTGCACCACCCCGCCTGCCCTGTTCCATGGCGGAGGCTGGCGTGGCCACCTGCCCTACCCCACGGCGGAGGCCGGCGCCTGCGCTCCCCCTCTCATCTCCTCCACTGCCGGCGCTGCTCCCCCCTGTCATCTCCTTAACTGTCGGCGCCACTCCCCTCTCCTCTCCTCAACCGCCGGCACTGCTCCCCCTCTCCTCTCCTCAACAGATTCCAGTGGCGGTGACTTCTCCACCGTGCTTGGGCTCTCCTCTCCTCCACAGATCCCAGCGGCGGTGACTTCTCCACCGTGCCTGGGTTGGCACGGGTCTCGCCAGGCAAGTGGGCTGGCCCAGCACAAAATGGGCCTGTGGGTCTGTGCCTAGGCTGTTGGTGCAGCCCGTGGGCGGGGACGGGGACGGCCTAGCACGGTGGTGGCGTAGTGCCGGGCATGGCCTGGCACGAAGTTGGCCAGATCAGGCCGCCCGTTTGGACATCTATACTAGCAAATGGGGCTCTGCAGGATGGGGTAGACCTGCTGGCCTCCTTTCAAATAAATCATCTCTAGAAGGATGCCTCACGTCACAGGAGTGCTCTGTTCCAACGGTTCATAGACGTTGGTCGCACTTTTGATAGTGCATCTCTATTGTCCCACTAGTTTATGGTTAATGTTGCAGTAGTATTGTTCTATTGGTTACTAAATGGCGTGCCGCGTCCCACTTTCTTTTTGTAAAAAAGAATAATGTTATTCAACGAGAACTGCATAAACAGGACCTGATCAACCAAATGTGCAAGTATACAAGTCCATTTGCTTGACATTTCGCTGCTAGTGGGGGTATCGGCAGGCCATTTGATCAAATGAAATGGGGGTAATTCGTTTCAAAAGAAAAAAATTAAAAAAATGAAATGGGGGTAATTGCCAACCGTCAATCTGGTGCATTTGACAGAGTATCGGATTGATGCATCGTTTTCTGCTGATGTTTTGGAACACACATATTCGACGCTGCCACAGCCGATGCCACCATTGTGTACTTAAAATATGTTGATGTCATCACTGGCCAAGGTGATTTACAGTCCAAATAAACATAGCAATTGGACAACTCTACACAGATCATCAGCAATCGTCTTCTGTTGATGTCATCTGCAGAAGCTTTTGTGGAGCTCCAAAACCTGCAGGAAGATATGCAGCAGACTACAATAACTAAGGAAACAGATACATGGACCTATATCTGGGGCAATGGTCAGTTTACATCCAGGAAAGCTTACAAACACATCATTGGCCTTACAGAAGTGCAACCCTCCTTTAAGTGGATTTGGAAATCTTCCTGCCAACATAAGCACAAAGTCTTTTTTTAGCTTTTGGTAAAGGACAGATTAAGTACCAGAAATATCTTCAGAAGAAAAAACATGGCCCTGCCAGATTATTATACTTGTGTCCTTTGTACATCAGCAGTAGAGGAAACAGTGGAGCACCTATTCTTGGAATGTCCATTTGCCTATCAATGTTGGATTTTGTTAAACGCAACTACAGGCATTCAGGGTGACCGATTTGACATCATAACAGCACTAAAATAACAACTTCTATACCCCTTTTTCATGGAAATTATCATCCTCATGAGTTGGAGTATTTGGACATCTCGGAATGACCTGATCTTTAGTGGTGACCAGCATGCAGTAGACAAGTGCGAGAACATTTTCAAGCAGGAATTTGCCTTACTGTTGCACAGGGCAAAGCAGAAGTACTTCCCAGAAATTAAATACGCCTTTTAATATTTTCTTCGTTTCTTTTTTGTCTCCTGAGAACTCTTTTTGAGCCCTGCTCTCATTGTAATTTTCTTCTTCTAATATATATACATATAATATATATACATAACCAGTAGGGGGCAACCCCTCCTGTTTCCCTAAAAAAACATAATATTATAATATAAAGTAGGTCAGTTTCTTTCTACAAAAGCTTGGAGATGATTCTTCAATGCAGAGTCTGCAAATCTAAAATTTTCAGTTCTATCAGAGGTACTAAATTCCTAATTGCTTATAATAATCTCAGCAGAAGAAGCCAAGGCTGCAGAAGCTGTTTGCGGAAGTTGGCACTTCACATATACATTAGATAATGGCAGAATAAGCAATAAAAATGAACGGGAAGATGTCTCTGCTGAGTTCCATCATGTTACTGATAATACAGTTGGCTGTTCAGGACTGGATTCCTCCTCAAGAGACAGGTCTAGTTCAAACGATGGTTACTTTGACCTCAGATGACAGAACTGTTCATGAAGCACCAAAACGCCCAAGAACAGCTGTACTAGAGCACCAAGAGTGCAGCAGATGGAAGAAAAGAAAAGAAAGTAAGGGGGATAGTTCCTATTCAGTAGGAATGGTTGAATTACTATTGTTTTAGTGAATCGGATGAAGATGAGGTTACATTGATCAATAAGCGAACAGAAAGAAGATGACGGCAAAAATTACATGACATGTTTATAGCCAGGGTATCCAGCAATGATTTTTTGTCTGTAAGCTTAACTTCTCATACAGTTGGTTCTTGCTTGCTAGATCTAGTGGACAACAACAAACTTAGAAATTGTGCCAGCTTTTCAGCATGAAGAAAGATCCTGACAAATTCATCATGTGGGTAGTAATGGAGTTGCTGGAAATCAAGCTGACCATGAATCTCTATCTTTTCCATTGGATTCACCAATTAGAGGTGAAAATTAATGAAATTTCAGATGGTTGAGTACAAGAATTCCGATTGAAGCCTGAATTTAGGATTGTCAAATATAATGGCTCTAAAGACCCTGCTGGTTTCTTTTACGCACCTTGGAACTGCTAGACATGCTTAGCTTCCTAAGCCGTTCTGTAAAGCATGTTAAGTTTTTTCCCCTTCATTTATGCCTTATTGCCTTTGAATATAAGTTTGGTTTTGCATTCCACCAAATTTCAATAAAAGTTATTTTACAAACACGTGCGTACCGCACGTGCACGTTACTAGTACAGAATAAATGGCCCATAATTTCATTAGCCCCAAAAGTCAAGCATTTAGCAAGCTAGTACCTGGGTAGGATTCTATACGTAAAAGCAACAATAGAATATCCAGCTAGTACTTCTACATATGGATAAGCTCTACAGCCGTGTAATGAAGTAAATATCTACTACCTCCGTCTCAAATTTGAGGTCATTTTAGCATTTCTAGATCTAGACATAGTGTATATCCAGATGAATAGTAAAATTAAATCTATGAACCTAGAAATGCCAAAACGACCTTAAATTTGGGATGGAGGGAGTGCATCACAAGGTCTGGCCACACTGCTTTGAAATTGTTTACATCAAGGCAATGCCACCATGTTTACTCCTGAATATCCAGATATACTTTATCAGGAATAAACTGAAGGGCAGTTCAACCGTAGTAAACAACTAAACATAAGACGGTAATATTTCTTTTTTAAAAATGCCAACACAAAGAGGGATTCTGCGATTGATCCAACAACTATTAAAGGAAAAAGATTAGCATAAATGCACCAACACAACATAGATGAATCAAGAGACATGAACTTATATAATTTTGAAGAAAACCAAAAACCCAAAGCTATTCATGAGGAGGGGAAATGTTACCTTTGTGGCAATATTGTTTCCTTTTTTTCTGCTTTGCCTCTCCCAAGTTTGGAGGTGGAAAAGTTTACACAAACATCTGATAAAAAATGTCATTTTTTTATCAGGATAACTACTCATGAAGAGTGCATGACTGCATGTGTCAATACATTCTGACACCACCGCCTTGCCGGAGGCAGCTGTGCGTGCTACAGGAAGAAGCTCAAAAACTCAATCCTGAATTGAAGACCTGATGCTTGTAATAGAAAGGCAGCAGATAAATGTATTCCTTTGCATCGCCCATTGATGTTTTGGAACACGCATATTCGGTGCTGACAGAGCCAATGTCGCCATTGTGTAGAATTAAAACATGTTGATTTCATCACAGGCCAAGGCGATTCACAGTAATATTCATTCTTATTTTGTTACCATTGCAAGTTTGCAACTTCCCACACACTGCTACAAAGCACATGTAGAAAACTGTTGTATGCTGGAGGAGGCTCAAGGTTCACCTCTGAAGACCTGGACACAGAAGGTTCCCTCGATACATGTTCACGGAAAAATAGTTTTCCAAAGTGGTAATATCATCCCACTTGCTTGTTCTTGGATCATATACTCTCAGAACTTTAATCACGTCCTCCCATATGACTATCCTCCCATCATCTAAAAGTAGCAGTGGATATGGACTATGGCATTTGAACCCCTTGCAAAGGGTCGTGCAATGTATTGAAAATCGCTTGGTCCATAGCCCCTTGTCCACGTCCATGTCCACCAAGAACCAGAGATCCATTGAACAGTATTGATAGCAGTCATTGTTGTGGACAGTCACCAAGCAATCATCCACCATAGCTAAAAGAATTTCGTGCCTATGCTGATGGTGCACGCACCTCTCATCGTCTCCGGCGAGACAGCTGCTCAGTGGCCCCCGAAGCGGCGCCGGTCTCCACTCCTCCGCTGCCATGTCGAACACGGCCATGTCGTCTGGCTCTAAGTCTTCATTATGGTCGTTTGTTTCGTTGAAATTCTGGCTGAACAAGATGTAGGCAACTCCTCCAATGACCACTCTGTCCCGCAGATCTGACCCCAGGACCGCCAGCGGGCTTGACGTTACCCTCCACCTCCGGCTGCTGCCGTCGCCGATGAGCGTTTTGATGCAGCATTTCTGCACGAAGCCGCCATGGCCTCCTCCCTCGCCACACCAATGAGTGTAGAACACCTTGAGCTCTCCCGTGGAGGGGATGTGCCCGAGCAAGAACGGGGACATCATGTCCTTGTTTATCCAGTGCGATTTGGGGTGGAAGGTGGCGACGACCTCGCCGGTGGCCAGGTTCAGCACGGAGCTCGGTTCATGGGTGCGCCTCCCCGAGACGCAGACCAGATCGAGCTGCGAGTTCATGCCGTAGCGGGGCTGCACGGTTGGTACGATCCGTCTGACGATGTCGCCGGAGAACAGGTCTACGACGCGTATCTCGTCATCGGTGCAGCAGGCGATATGGACGCCGGCAAGGAGGGGGTGGCGGGACGCGTGGGCCCTGGCGAAGCCCGGGTCGGAGGTGAGCGACCGCCACGACCGGCAGACGAGGCGGAGGCGGCAGAGCTCGTCGGCCGGGAGTCGCAGCAGGACCTCGTACAGCACGTCCGCGGGCAGCACGCCGTCGTTGTCGAGGGCTAGGGCTGTCTTCTTCCGGCGACGGAGGACTGGTCCCATCGCTGCAATTCGGCGCGGTGCGAGATGCAGGCAGGGGCTGCTGCTTGAACCCTCCCTTGCACGCGTCCGATTAAGTAGACGGATGGCTCGGTCGCGACTCCGAGACGGATTCGTCGAGCCAGCGGGGAAGATGCGCCTCTCCGCTCCGGCACGGCGAACGGCTTCGACGATGCCACACGTACACCCTGAAACTACATGAATTGTTCGGCAAGTGAGAGGGTGTAAAATAGATCGCCAAGGGAGGGGGAGACGAATCGCAGTTCGAGGAGGAGCTAGCGGAGGGTGCTAGCTGCATACCGGAGTAACTGCGATGGGTTCTGGCGCCGGAGCCGCCGTGGAAGGGGTTCGCCGGGGTTGGGGTTTGGATCCGCCGCCGCTGCGGCGGCAGATGGGGATCTGGGGTTGCTCAGGCAAACGAATTGCGGATCCAAATAAGTGGGCCGTGACGACCTTTCTTTTTAAGCCCGTAACACAGGCGAGCCCCCCACGTTCACCATTCTATTTTAAGGAAAACAAAGAATATATCTTCAATTTAACTTCATCTTAAAGAGATCATGCACAAAAAAAAATCATGTCAACACATAATATATTCTTCCTAAACAGAGAAAACTTTGCAAGGCCAAATGCACCATCTGATGTCCACGTGTTGTCCAATCGCTCTAGGGAGAGCATAGCCAACTAAAGAAGAGGGCGAGTGTTCTTGTCGAAACTTTTGACAAATGATGACCGGATCTAGTAGAAACTTCCTACTATACGGTCTTTTTTTTCAAGGTGTGTATCACGGTTGAAAAATAATTGAAATTTGAAAAAGAAAATTGAAAAAGAAAACAAACAGATCTCTTGATGTAGTCACCCTTTCGAGTGTTTCCCTCCATTTGTTTTCCTAATTCATATTATAGCTTGCTTGTTTAGTAACGCTTCCAATTCTCTGCGGCTTTCTTGAAAGCACCAGAACAGGGGACCCACCTCTCACCATTGTTTTGTAGCAAGTTTTATGTTTGGCACTCTGTTTCCACTCTTTTTGGTTCAACATATAATCTTTGAACATTTTTTAGGGGCCATTCTACACTCTTTTTGACCCAACTGCGAGTCTGATTGGTTGGGTTCCAATTCTTGCCAAGTCAAAATCATGGCTTGCCAAAATTAGGACTCGCCAAAGTTAGCGTACGAAATGTAGGTATCCACTTGATTTGGTGCTAAAATATGACAAACAATATAATTTCCCCTTTGACCTTTAAGCTTTAAGAAGTTTCTAGTGACTTCTTGTTACAATTTTTGCTATAAATATTGGTATGCCAAATTTTTATTAGTGAAATATTTGATAGTTAAATTCTCTTGGCATGCCTGATTTTGGTTTGGCAAAAATTAGAACTAACCCAAGCATGCTCTCCAACCGTAGTCAAGCAAGGTGTCAATAACTGGCATTGGCAAGCGGTTTCCCATACGTTTGGAAAACATGAAGACTGACCATGATTTCCCATCTGAAGCAGAGTTATCGCGCTTACTAACCAAACTGCATGTCAGCAGTTTTTACTCTGGTTTCAGCATGTCAGCTGGCGATATAGTATGATCGAAAGAAGCGTTTTTTTTTCTTGTGTTGTTGGCCTGTTACCCTGTGTTTGACGGATTCAGCTGGAATGTTTCTGTTCTGTTATGTTTAGAAAGTTTACGACAAGGAGAACTAAGGAGGACGTCTGCGTTCATATTCTTACTAACCAAAGTGCATTTGTAGTCAATTAACTTGATGCAGGTAGCTGGCAAATGGCATCCCATGCACTTGCAAAACATGCAGATTGGCCATCGTCGGAACTGATTTCCCATATGAAACAAAGAGATTTGAAGCACTTGCATGTTCCCACAGTAGTATGTCATCATTCCTTGTGGAAAAAAGAAGAGAAAAAAAAGGACTCAAGTAATTGTGGCTGCGGCTGTTCTGGTGCATGTTCCCCCGAAGCCCGGCTGGCACCGTGCTGAACCTCGCCACCGGCGAAGTCGTCGTCGCCGCCTTGTCTCTCAGCGGCGAGCACCTGCACGGTGCGGACGCACTCACCTCCCCGTTCTTACTCGGGCACATCCCCTCCACCGGGGAGCTGAAGGTGTTCTACTCCCACATGTACATACGCGCCGTGCACGGCGAGGAAGGCGACCACGCCGCCGTGCAGGTTTGCAACATCACCACGCTCGGCAACGACGGCAACGGCGGAAGGTGGAGGGTGACGCCGAGTCCTGCGGCGCATGTCGCGTCGCTCTCCAGTGACAGGGTGGTTATCGGAGGATAGTTGCCTACTTTTTATCGCGCCGTCTCTACAATGGAAATAACCTCAGCTCGCCGATGCCGAGCCGGACGCTATAGCGGTGTTCGACCTGGCGGCGGAGGAGTGGGGGCCGGTGATGCTTCGGGGGCCACTGAGCAGCCGTCTCGCCGGCGACGATGAGAAGCTCAGGTATCACCGATTTTCACATGTGCTTGTTCGTAGTAGCATATTAGATGAAAGTTGCAATGACGACCAAAAATGAATGGAGATTGGAATTCGCCTTGGCCAGCGATGAAATATACGTGTTTTTTGAGTGCACAATGGTAACATCAGCTGTGCCAGCTCTGATCTACGTTCCAAATCATCAACAGATTGCATACCGGTGTCGCTGAGGTCCACCCGCACGCAAACTGAGCTCGCGCACGCCGCGCTCCATGACCTGGACGCTCCTCCTCGTCCAACACCGTGTCCCTGGCTCCCTGGCCCCTGCTGAACTCGGCGCGCACTGCAACATCTAGCATGGCATGCGCATCGCGGACGCTGATGGAACCCCGCACGCGGAGGAAATTGAGGAGCACCACGGCCGCGCGCTCGTCAACCGGGCCCGGGCGGTGGTTCCGCCGTCTGCCGAGGGCGAGGCGTCGGCCGGAGACCGGGGGTCGAGCGAGACGCCCCAAACGGAGATGGTTCTGGTTTGCGTGGTGAACAGCGCCTTGAGGTCAGTGAGCCCGCGGAGCTCTTTCAGGCGGAGCAGTAGCTGCCCACCAGCCACCACCACCGCCGCCCGTCCAGAACCCCACCGGCCGGGCAGCTGCCATGGACCTGCTCCGCGACGGGGCCCTCGTGCGGCTGCGGAGCCGCGTTCGCATACGTGGACGAGGACGGGCTTGGCGTCTCCGTGAGGCCGCGCCACACCTCGCCCAACGCGGCGTGTGGGAGTCGCGTGCGCGGCGCCGGCGGCTCCTATTTCCTCCAGCGCGGCGCTGCCCGCTGCCGCTACCTAGCGCTCTCGCCGACCCCCCAGTGGGCTCCGCATCGTCGTCCATCGCGTGTACGCCGCGCTGGGGCGGCCTGAAGCCCCGGAGGTCCTCCTCGACGGAAGCCGCGAGGTCGACGCGGACGCCGCGGCGGCGTGGATCAGCGCTCCTGGCGAGGAAGTTGACCGGGACCGTGGGCGAGGAAGTTGACCTCGTCGTCGTTGCGGTGCTCTCTGGCGAGGCTGCACGCCTCGCCGCTCCGGGCTGGCTCAGGAACCTGGCCTGGACCATCGGAGGCGACCAGCGACATGGCTCGCCGCCATGGGCGGACGCCGGCGCGAATGACCACCAGGTACCTTGTCGTCCGATTTGCCCTTCCTTCGTCCATTTCCGGTGGCCTGCTCTTCCAGGTTGCTCCTTCTCAAGACGTCGGTGCCCACAGCCCACGACGGCGCGGGCGAGGCAGACCACGAAGACCAGGGAAGGGACAGCAGGAACGCCGACGACGGCCACGCGAGAGCTACGGCGCCAACGCCGGCCCGTTCCAAGGTGTCCTCCCCATTGTCGAGGCTCCAGCGGCTGAGGCTCAAGCCGAGCCGCCGAGGTGGTGCTCGGCGAGGCCTACTCCGTGATGCACAAGAGGTACGAGGACGTGCGGCGGCTGGTGGTGGAGAAGGGAGACATCGACGTAGGGCGCCGCCGCCTGACAGGTCGACGCCCGGGATTGGACTGGCATCGCCCAGGCCCAGCGCGCACGCCAACGCCCCAACAACCTGTTGACGCGCTGCCACGGCTAACTCAACATCCATACTGAGTCATGGCCTTTGGACACAATCCGAATCATGACACGGCACCGCGAACTTTGCACCGCGTCATGGTTAGAATCTTGGTATGACTGATGGCTTAAGGCCGGTCTAGGAGTTTCAAAGAGAGTTTCATCAGCATTAATTTCTATACCACACGTGAGCAATTTTGTTGAGTTGGTAATAAGATCTTTATGAGGAGAGAGAGGATGTAGTTTCATGAAATGAGAAAGTAGTTTCATTTCCTTGAAACTAGCAGGCACAATTATCAAGTTTGCAGTTTTAGTAATAGTGCAATGGAACTAGCGCAATCGTGTGTTGGCCTGAAGGCGTCAACAATAGTATAGATAGATGTTCATTTATATGAGTAGCACTTTCGTTGAGCGATATTACAATTCTTTCTCTACTTAAACCATGCTATTTTCTAAGTCTTTGATATGATCGGGTCTACTTGCAAGCGAGCGTACAGTTACACAATTTTGTGGGGACCCAAACCCCAGCAATGTCTCTCCATCTCTCCGATGTGTGAGCCTATATGGCTATATATATGTTAAGCTGAATAATATTTTAAAGTTGGAACCGGATGCCAAAACAGGCGCATCGGCCAAGCTTTTAACACTACCACCCGTACGCTTCAAGGTTAATGTTTGGATCCTTATCTAAAGTTTAGTCCTTATCACATCGAATATTCGGATGCTAATTAAAAAGATTAAACATAAGCTAATTATAAAATTAACTGAAGAAGCTCTGAGCTAATTCATGAGACGAATCTATTAAACATAATTAATTCATCATTAGCAAATGGTTACTGTAGCACCATATTATCAAATCATGAATTAATTAGGCTTTATAGATTCGTCTCGTGAATTAGCCTCCATATGTGCAATTAGTTTTGTAATTAGCCTCACACCTAATTAATATTTAAAAATTCAATGTGACGGGGGCTAAAGTTTAGCTCCTAGAATCAAACACTTAGTTAAGATGCTAAGAGATTGCCTTGGCATCCACTAAATGCACGCTGGAACTTGCCTTGGACGGGGCATGCCCACGAGTAATGCGGGCATGGGTTCGTGAGCTCCGTGCCCTTTATTTGCCATGCCGAACTAAGAAACCCAATTGATGAGCGAAATGTAAATTTGGAATGTACCATTGACCAACGATCTCCGTACACGATTTGCATCTGGACCTCCAGGATCAAGTGGATATATAACTGTTTTTCTTGCTATCTGTTCTAGATTTCGAATCCCTGTTGCTGCTAACCTTTTTCCCCATAAAAACGTTGTATTCGTTTTGGTACCCGTTGCTATCTTTTTTTCTCTCTTCCAAACTTTTCCCTATAAAACTATATATTTAATTTATAGTAGGAAGTAATTGAGATAATAGCACTAGGCCTCTTTACTGGCCTACCGCCCCTCATCTCTCTCTTTCTTCGCTAGCGTAAGGGGTCAAAGGAAAATAGAGACGATTTCTTTTACGTCACTGAAAATTATTCTCTTCTCTTCTATACCATTGAAATAGTCTTCCGTTCCGTGCCACTAGATAAATTTTGCTCTTCCTCATATGCCTTTCACGTTCCTTCCGTTAAGCCATCCCTCCGGCCGGCACTGAAAATGGGTTGTACGCCGGAGGAAGAAGCTCAAGGTTCACCTCTGAAGGCCCGGGCACAGAAGGTTTCCTTGATACATGTTCATGAAAAAATAATTTCGCAAAGTGGCAAGATCAGCCAACTTGTTTGCTCTCGGATCATATGCCCTCAGGACTTGAGTTTCGTCATCCCATATGATTATCTTCCCGTCGTCTAAAAGCAGAAGAGGGTACGAATGTGTGAATGCATCGTAACAGCTTGCGGATTGAATCGAGTATCGTTTGGTCCATAATCCTCTTTCCACTAAGAACCAGAGATCCATTGAGCTACCTTGGCAGTGGTCGTTGTTATGGACAGTCACCAAGCAACCGTCCACTGCAGCTAGCTGGACGCCATACCTATATCGGTGATACACGAGCTCCTCATCGTCACTGGTGAGACGGCTGCTCAGTGGCCCCCGAAGCGTCGCCGGCCTCCACTCCTCCGTCACCAGGTCGAACACCGCTATGGCGTCTGGCTCGACGTTTGCAGTGCACCGCATGCTCAATAGAAAGTAGGCAACTCCTCCGATGACCACCCTGTCCCTGGTGCTCGACGCGACGTTCGCCGGAGGACTCGGCGTCACCCTCCACCTTCCGCAATCGCCGTCGTCGCCGAGCGTGGTGATGCTGCATACCTGCACGGCGAAGTCTCCTTCCTCGCCGTGCACGGCGCGCGTGTGAGAGTAGAACACCTTCACCTCCCCGGTGGAGGGGACGTGCCCGAGTAAGAACGGGGAGATGAGTGCTTCCCCACCGTGCTCGTCGCGGAGGAGCGAGGCGTAGGCGGCGACGACTTCGCCGGTGGCGAGGTTCAGCACGTAGCCTTGGCTTCGTGAGAACGTCCCTGAGACGCAGACCATGTCGAGCTGCGTGTTCAGGGCGTAGCTGGGTCGCGTGACGGGTACCCGCTTTACGATGCTGCCGGACAGGTCGACGACGCGGACCTCGTGACTGAGGCGGCCGATATGGATGCTAGCGAGGAGGGGGTGGCGGGACGCATGGGCCCTGGCAAATACCGGATCGGAGGTGAGCGACCGCCACGACCGGCAGACGAGGCGGAGGCGGCAGAGCACGTTGGCCGGGAAGCGAAGCAGGACCTCGAAGAGCACGTCCAGGGGCAGCGTGCCGCTGTCGGCGGCGAGGGCCAGGGCTGGCTTCTTCTGTCGGATAACAGCTGATCCCATCGCTGATAGCTACGAAGCCCACGATGCAGGCAGGGGTGGCGCAGTGCTTGTATCATATCCTTCATCCTTGCACGCGCCCGATTAATAAGTAGACGGGTGATTGGGTCGTGTCGTCGTGTCTTCGAGACGGATTCGTCGAGCAGGCGGTCAGCCCGACTCGAATTCGATCAGTGATTGGCGAAGACACGGAAGTGGATTTAATGGTAATGACAATAATGCCTTGCTCCATTCAACACAAAACACTCAATCATCCATGGCTGCAGAAAGCCAGAAGCACAGCAGAAGAACATCAAATGCTGTAGAGAAGGTCGCTGGGGTTCTTTACTGAGAGTATTTCTTTTTGTGCGACTGTTGACAGTATGGCAGCATGAGGCGATCATGCGAGCTTCAAAGCAATAATTGAAGAAAAATTGTTTGTACTCAAATTTTCATGCTTGGGATGGGGAGCTCTTTTATGGTCCACGATACAACTTTTTATATATAGTGATATATAGTATAGAGAAGGTCTAACCATCTATAATTATGGCTAATTTACTAATTATTATATTATAAAAAGTGAGATTCTAAATGGAATGACTTTATGCTACTGTAAAAAAAATTATAGTGATGCTATTTGTGTTCTTTTCCCATGATACCCTTATATTACCTATATTACTCGTGTATACTACCTATACCAAAGGGTGAAGTTTTTAATAGTATACATTAATCTTGACCATTGGATATTTTTATATAGTTTTTTTCGAACACTAGTATAACCTAGTATTGTGCACCGTAAAATAGCTATTGGAACAAAGGGATAGATGAGGGCCTTGATGAGAAATGCAATCCTACTTGAGGAGTATGATTGTATCTGAGGAGGATAAGGTACTCACAATCCCCACCAACCAGGATACTAGTCGGCGTGGCAAGTGAGCCCCCGCCCGACCATAGCGTGCAGGGCAAGGCATGAAGATGCACGGAGCACAAGCTTGAAGATCAGGTGAACAGATTCCGTCCGAATATTGCGGGATATATGTTGTATTCTGACTCAAATTGCTTTTTATGTAACAACCGACTAGGATTAGATCATATCCGACTTGTAACCCTATGTCGTAAGCCTATATAAGATGGCCAAGACACCCCTCGAGGGGAAGGCATCCCAACATATCATACCAGCAATACAATCCACCAGAATACATGACGTAAGGTGTTACACCTCCTTGGTGGTCCGAACCTGTCTAAACCTTGCGTCTCTGTGTTAACATTCGAGTTCTTGGTCTTATAATATCCACTGCCTACAAATCTACCACCTGGGCACCCCCTTGGTGCACTGTCGGTCACTAAATCCGACAGTTGGCACAACGGGTAGGATAATTGTAAGATCCTCCCCAGTAAGCTCGATGGCATCTTGCCCCGGCGTCAGCGTCCTACCCTGGATTATGATTTGTTCTGTGTCCATAAGGTATTTGTTCTAGGTGTATTTATCTTTTTCTATAGTTTCTAGGTGTATAAATATTGCATAAGTTACATAACTTAATCTTGTTCATATAGTTATCGTGTTGTATGTTTATAATTCATTCCATGAGTTTATATAATTTATTCCATGTCTACATATATTTGTTCTATGAGTTCATGTTACTTGTTCGATGTATATGATTGTTTTATGGTTATATATATTGGGTTTATATAATTTGTTCTATTTAAGGTGTGCAATTGTGTTTTTGTTTAAGTTTATATAATTTGTTCTACTCGTGCATATCTAATAAGAAAGGTATTCATAAAAAGTCACAAAAATAGTCAAAGTGAGGTCTTACTTTTCTGTTCCTTTTTAAACTTCTATTTCATTTGGTTTTTCCTTATTCCCTATCTAATGGTTTTTAATTTTATTGTTTTATTTCATATTTCATTTTATCTATTATTTACCCATCTTTTCTTTTTAATTTTTTTAGTTTTGTTCCTCTCTTACTTCCTTTGTGCCATATATATATTTCATGGTACATACCTTTGTCCTATTAGTTTGTATAATTTTATTTGAGATATATAAATATTCATTCTATAAGTTCATATAATTTATCCGATGTTAGTAATTAGTTTGTTCTGCATATTTAGATAATTTGTTCGAAGGGTTATAATTTTTTTTCGAAGGGTACATGTATTCAGATAATTTCGAGAAAAATCTTCCAATTGAATAAAAAATATTTTTTTAAAATAAAGTATTGAAACATAGTCAAGTTTGGTCTTGTTTTGAAGATCCCACTGTAAGAAAATTAATGCGACAAATGGAATTTAATTCGGATGCTCGATTTAGAATTTATGTCTTTTTCAGTTTGAAGCTCTCTTTGGCACGTGGGATGATATCATCAATTTTATTTTTTTATTAAGGATTTCGGTTGGGAACAACTGTCGTGCACACGTGATGAATGACGGCTTATTTATACGCTGTGGGCCCATAATCTAACGCTAACATCGTGCGCTTCAGGTGATAATTGGAGAATCCATCGTCATAAGTGATGCATAACCGTACCCGGCGGGACAGGTGGACCTTGACGAAGAGCGGGTCGTAATTAGGTGAGCGATCACCATGCCTGGCAGACGGTGCGGAGGCGGCAGAGTTCATTATAGCCAGGAAACAGAGCAGAAAACTAAATCGAACATGACGTCAAGGCAATGTACAACATTTGTCTCTACTGAAGCTGGCGTCTAAAATACGATGGAGTACATGCTGAAAGAAGGTTTCATGTGATGGAGGAAGAAGCTCAAGACTCAACCCTGCAGGCTTGAGCACAGATTTCCTGTGTATACGTTGGCAGAATAACAATGTTCCAACTTGGTTATTAGATCCGCCCACGTTCTTGTTCTGGGATCATACACTCTCATGACTTGTTTCCTTTCAACCCACATGACTGTTCTCCCGTCATCTAAAAGAACAAGCGGTTCTGGAGGAGAAAATATGTTGATCTCATGCAGACAACTAGGTGCGTACCGTGCGGAGCATCGTTTGGTCCGTAACCCCTTGTCGATGTCCATCACTACGGGAATCAGTAAAAATGCTGAGTGTTTTTATTTGCCGAGTGCTTTATTTCGGGCACTCAGCAAAGGAGCTGTTTGCCGAGTGTTTCTGTGAAAATACTCGGCAAACATTATACAATCAGCATAAATTCTCTTTCCTGAGTGTCAAATTAAAAACACTCGGCAAAGTCACAACCGACACTCGGCAAACAAATGACACTCGGCAAATCATGACCACGTGACCGGCACGTGCGATGTCCGTTAGAGGGGCGTGCTGGACGTTAGTCCTTTGCCGAGTGTCCATCACAAACACTCGGCAAAGTTCCTATTTTGCCGAGTGCTTCGCTCGACACTCGTTGCCAAGTGTCTTCCTCCAGCACTCAGCAAAACCAAAACTATTTTTCCCTCCTCCACCCTCCACACTTTTTCTACTCCCCACGTATGATATTTGGCACTGCATATTAGAAGGTGGTCTATTTCTTGGTATGTTTGCTATATTTAATTAAGTAATTTCATTTAGAGTAATTTGTTGATTTAAGTCAAATTTGAACTGCAAGTGATTGGAATAATAGAATAAAATGAGTGGAAAAATCATATTCATGTTAATGAGTCCAAATTGAGGTCTCATCTGGGAAATAAAAAGAAATTTCGAACATTCTGTTCAGAAAACATGACCACGAACGTGTGGCCGAATGATTTTTAAATTCTCAAAAAATCAAACGAAGGCTGAAAATCACGAGATTTGTCAAGATGCCATGATTTCATGTGTGGAGGCTGTGGTAAAAAATTGAGAAGGTTTCGCACAATTTTTGACGTATGATGTTTACAAATCGAAGCATCTCTGGACAGGATTCGTAGAAGTTGGAAGGATCCGGTAAGATTTTGAGTCCAATTGACACTTGAATTTGGGTTTGACTTCAAATTTTTTTTGTGTAGGCCATAGACAACATAGATTGGTTCATGTCAAATTTTAGGAAATTTTTGAACCCGTTTGATAATTTTTATTTATTAACTGCAATTATATAAATTTAATAGATATAAATTCAATTTGAGCTATAAATCCATAAGTAATGGAATAATATTAGTAGAAAAATGAAATAGGCATTGTTTAGTGATTTTGAAGTTGATGAGGAAAAAATTATTAAAACACGTTATTGAAATTTTACACATGAAATATAAATGTACTTTGCCGAAACACTCGGCAAAGTAGCTATTTGCCGAGTGTCATGTCGAAACACTCGGCAAAGTAGCTATTTGCCAAGTGTCAGATCCAAACACTCGGCAAAGCAATTTTCCGAGTGTCAACATTTCAACACTAGGCAAACGATTCCACAGGCCCACTCCCCAGGCGAAGCTACCGTTTGAAATTAAATCCGAAAAATAGGGCCTTTGCCGAGTGCCGGCGATCTAGCACTTAGAAAAGCCTGTAAATTAAGCCCTGGCCCGTCGCCCGTCCTAACTCACGCACACACGCACACACCCACATGCCACACACCCGCCGCCATCCCCACACACCCCCGGCCGCCGGCCCCGCGCCCCGCGCCGCCCCCGGCCGGCGCCCTTGGACGTCGGACCCTGGCCCCCCGCCCCGTGCCGCCACCGGCCGCCGACCCCACGTGCCCCTGGCCGGCGCCCCCGGCCCCCGGCATGCCACGTGTGCCCCCGGCCCCCGGCGTACTCCGCCCGCCCCACTCGCCAGAACCCTAGCCTGCCGCTGCACCGCCGGAATCCAAGGTTGAGGCGGGGGACGTGAAGATGGAGGAGGAGGGGGACACGGAGGTCATGGATGCGGAGGCCGCCGGCCAAGAGGAGGGTAGTGGTGAGGGGTGGCAGCGGTGCTGCGCTGTGGCAGAGGTGAAGGGTGGCGGCGGTGCTGTGCGCCTGTGCTAGCAGAGGAGGTGAGGGGCGACGGCAGTGTTGTGCGCCTATGCTGGTAGAGGAGGTGAGAGGCTTGGCCGCTCGGGTTTCGGGTGCTCCATCGGATTTTGGGCACCCGCGGGTTTTGGAGGTGGGTGGACAATTTCACCCGAATAGGGTTCGGGGTTCGGGGTGGGTTTCATTTTCGGGTTTTGGGGGTGGGTTCGCGGAAGCTCCACCCGACCCAACCCGCTCCGTTGCCATCCCTAGCTGCCCTCATGCATCGTCGTCGTCCTTGGCGCTAAAGCGAGTGCGGAGCACCTTGTACTCTCCGGTGGAGGGAACGTAACCGAGTACAGATGGGCATGTTCCCAGGTGGCATGAGCTATCGGGCAAGGTGGCAACTTCACGGGTGGCTAGGTTCAATACGGAGGATGGTGGGTTCCCGTTCAACAGTGGTGTGACACAGAGTAGGTCGAGCTGCGTGGTCAGACAGAAGCTGCGGTGCTCCAGAGGTACTCGCTTGACAATGTTGCCGGACAAATCGACGACGCGAACCTCAGGGTGGACGTTAGCAGGATGGTCGTCGTGGATGAAAATGACGAGCGGGTGGCGGGAAGCGTGAGCCTTGGCGAAGCCGGCCGGGGTCGGAGGTGAGGGACCGCCATGACCGGCAGACGAGGCGGAGGCGGCAGAGCTCGATGGCCGCGAGGCGGAGCAGGATCTCGTACAGCAGGTCGGCGGGAAGCGCGCCGTCGTCGTCGTTGGCGAGGGAGGAAGGTGCAGGGAGCTCGGCAGGCTTGTTGCAACTGTGGACGGACACGGACCCCATCGCTGATGCGAGGCGGCTGCAGGCACCGGTTCGTTTATATGTGGACGGGTGGTTGGGATTGGGACGCGTCGAGCAGTTGCTGTCTCTCTTCTTTTATTCGGACTCGAGTAGTTGAACGCTTGCCTTTGTTAATAGATGCCGAGTCCCTCTCCTGAGTTAGGAGAATCTGATTCCAAATAGGTCTGTGCTTCTCGTTCAGACGAGCTGGTTAGGGCGCTACCAACTAAATTAAACCAGGGTTACACGGGGACATGTTTGAGAAACATACACTGCCACTAAGCTAGTACTGTAAATTTCATAAAAGAATCGAGAAGTTTCAAATACAAAGAGTCAGGATCCATCCGCCCACATTGGACCATCTCAGTTCCCAGAGCTAGCGTTGAACATGAAAACTTACAGATTGCAAGAATTTGGTACACGGTATACACATTGGAAATCATTATATTGCTCTATTATAATGGCTTAGATTTTTTTTTTACAGTAGAGCGGGCTTACAGTGAAGTAGGGAAAGGATTATGATCTAACCATGCCAATTTATAACGCAATACAAATACAGTTTTTTTTTGTACTTATAAGATGTCCTGTGTACCACACCTTATAGATTTATTATTTGCCAGGCAGATCTTTCGATTTAGCCCAAAGAAATATGTATAGTCCAGCAATCACCATTGTTGTGCCAAGGAGGCTGCTCATTTAGAAACAAAACTCCATCAATAATTGCAAAAGGCCATATAGAAATAGTATTATAAGATAATTTGTTTGCAATGATTAATAGATGACTTTCCATTAAAAAACGTAGGCCATTTTAGTTTCATCTTAAGTCAAACCTATATAATTTTGATCAAATTTATAGAACATTCACCGATATCTACCTCATCAAATTAGTTCTTTAAACCTGATCCACTACGAAACATATGTTCCTAAATTATGCAATTTTTAGTATCGCATATATTAATATAATTTTCTATAAATTTGGTCAAAGTTAGAGAGGTTTGACTCGTAATCAAACTAAAACAACTACTTATAGTTTGGAATATAAAGGCAGTATATAATAAATTGCAGTCCGACAAAATATGCCGTAGAAACCAAGATCTATGTGGAATCCTGCACTTTAAAATTTCCATCTTCAGAAGATTTTGTTTAAAAGCAAATTTGCATCTCAACTTTTGCGATAAAGTACTTCGATGGATGCACCAAATTTCAAATTTTTCGAACAATCAAAATATGTTTTTAAGTTGGTTTTGCACGTTTCCACGGGTTTCCACTAGATATTTTCCCAAAAAGAAATTAAACTGACCTTCCAAGTGTAATGTTGTCTCCTAAAAGAATGGAGCCCAATACAACAGTGAAGACGAGCGATAATGGGGTGAACATTGGAGGATACGCTGGACCTCGCTTGGCAACTACCCATGAATTCAGGCTATATTTCCCCGCCGTTGCAAGAGCCCCCTGTGCCACAACAAGTGTTAATTGTTATTTTCATGATAACGTAATCATGACAAAGTATGCACTCATTATATCTCTGTTAACTTTGTTATTTTTTTACAACTTGCAGTCGATCTTTGGCTAGAGTTTATTCCAGTTTTTATTGCTCCATCAAAAAAGAAGAGCTAGCATGATTTAGAGTAATGAATTGTAGCCTAATTTCTAACCTCAAGTTTTTCTTTAATTTTGCTGTGCATAAAGAATCTGACGACCTACCGAATACACAACTGTCAGAAGTTTTAGATCCCAACCAAGCTTCCATGCATCCCCATCTCTTCTCACAACTACTCCAACAAATGCTGTCATCAATCCTCCAACCAAGCATGTCGCCAGAGATGACCAATATTTGTATGGATATACTTTATGAACCTTTGTCTGCACTAACAGCATGTCATAACCTTTTCCAGACTCCTACACAGACTTGCAAAAGGATCATGAAAAGGGCACGTATGAGTACCTGAATCAGGTACCAGCAAGCATATGCGAAGCTGCTGGCCACCAAGAGGATTGTTCCTCTTAGATGATTTCTTGCAACCTCTGTCTGTTCATTTTTGTGGTACTGAAGAATGGAATTCCATAGATGCAGTTCATTGCCCTTGTAAAAGGTTATGACCATTGTGCCTCCAACAGAGGCCAGGACACCAACTATCTTCAGTGATCCATCCACTGTGGCGAATTTCAATCTCTCCATTCTAATTCGTCGATACAACAACACATGTTTATACAAATATATATTGACCATGTTAAGCAACAGAAAATTTTTGAGGCGCTCATAATAACAAAAATGGAAGAAAGATTCTTACTTGAACATGAGAGAGAGAATGAAGGTGATGAGAGGGATTATATTCAGAAATATGATGGCGTAGGATGATGTGGTATCTTGGAGACCGTTGTAGTATAGGTTTATAGGCACAGCATACCTGCATATCAAAACATGTCATATTGGATCAACAGATGTGTCCTCCATGGTCAAGAACAACACAAACTTTGTCGTTTCCATCCGTATCTAGTAGATTTAAGTTGGGATAGAGTTTTAGTCCATACCCGATGAACCCGTTGAAGATAATCCAACGTGAGACACGCCAGTTCATCATCTCCCTCCACTTGTCCCTACACGAAATCAATTAGTGAACTAAGAACAGCTATATACTCTTTAAGCTGCTAAGCTCAAAACCTACTCTCTTTTGTCAACCTTTTTTTTGGCAATATGATCGGAGCATTCCTGTCAACTTTGTTACACGTACGAGATAGAAACAGAACCAAACAAAAAACAAGTGCACTAGCTAGGGAACGTGCAAAGAGTTTGCGATGATGAGCAGATCAACCTCTCCCAGACGAGCGCAAAGGGGAGGAGGAACGCGGTGCCAAAGGCACTGCGGTACGTGACGAGCGCGAAGACGAACATGCCGTGGCCGATCGCCACCTTGGAGAGCAGGACTAACCCCGTCTGGAAAAGCTGTACCAGCACCATTGCCACCGGCGCCTTCCAACCGCCTGCCCTAGCAACGTGCTTGGGAGATCCATCTGTGTTGGTATCTGTTGCTGTTGCTGACCTTGTAAGTATATCCTGCATAGTGCATAGGAGTATTGTTTAAACATTTCTTGGAAGGTTAGGGCCATGAAAAGACACAAAATAGAAGAACAGACAGGTGGGAGAACAAGAGATGAAACCGGAGGCGGATGGTGATCACGAAGCAGAGGCTGCTCCTCGTCTGCTGATCCCATGATGGTTTGTATGTATGGCCTTCTGTTGCTGGACTGGAGTGTTAAGATGTACTCTTATTCGGATGCAACTGACTCTAAAAGCCGTGTTAGGTTCATACGCAGGTCGCGGTTCAGCTAAACTAGTCATTCAGTGCTGCATCTCTGAACCACGTGTTACCTACCATCGGCCGGGCAGCTCCTTTGGGAGCCATCTCGTAATATAAGTACTCCCTCCGTTTCTATTTACAAGGTGTGATATGATATGATACGATCTAATAAATTAGATTTGAACATTCATTTATTTTATATTATATTATTTATAGTTATAAATTACATTTGATTATTAAAGTTTACATTACAAAAGTAAAAAATTGTTGATTCAATTATTGGTTAAAGATTGTAAAATGCCTGCGCGCCTTATAAACAGGAAGGAGGGACTAATATACAATGGAAATGAAACACCACCGACTAGCTTGTGCAGAATTTGGGCATGTGTTCATTGCCATTGCCTACCATATATTGAAATAATAGTGACGGTTAATTCCTGCAATAAATTTTAAAAAATGGATGGACAAGTTTCACCACAAGAAAACTTACTAGTCAAGCTATGCTCAATTCGACAATTTGCGTTGTACAGGTCATCTCACATAGTGCCAGCTAGAATATTCATGATATGGAGACATGAGAGATGGATGTGAGAGTAAGAGGTAGATGTCTTACAAAGCAATTGTCTCATCATCTAAAATTTAGGCCCACCAGACAACGTGTGCATCATTGGATCAGTTTTGCTTGATAAGCAACTCATAATTTTCCTTTGTTCTATACACAAATTTACTACGGGGCAATCAAAAAGACAATGTACGTCCGCCGGCATAAGAGATGGCATCCTAGAAACAAAATGAGAAACACCTAGATCCAAAGGATAAGATCCAATCCAAATACATGGGTCAGGCTTCGTCTTAGTTTGGGCATGGATAGGGCCTGACCAGACAAGACCCAAGATGAATTAATAAATATTAATTTCTTGTTTACTTTAATATTCATGCAATTTTTATGGAAAGTATCAGAGGAACAAAACTTTTTTTTTGTCAAGTAATCTCAAGATATTAGTAACACTGCGTAAGACCATCAGTAAGGTAGATAAACACCAGTAGTGTACTCGCTCTAGCTATACATGGACCATCTATTTTGGTTTAATTACTACACCAATGCTTTGCTTCCTCCAAATTATTATTTGGTGCGAGTATATTGGGACACTTGCTACCCTCAATTCCGACATACTGGGTCACAATAATCTAATTAAGAGTGCGACCTCCCACGTTCTTTATTCCCCACCCCCTTTCTTCTATTGGCATGATTTGATTAATTAATTGGCTAGGCCCACTGCTTCAAGCGACATTTTTTGTCCTGTTTTCATGTATTGGCAATGCATATCCTCAATTGCAACAATAATAGTAATTGTTTGCATGTGCAGAACAAGGCTACGGGAGATGCGAAAAAGTGAATGCAAAATTTAGGATTTTTGGTGAATTGATCATAGGAAAAGAATTAAATTAAATTTGACTTTTATAAGTTGGAAGTTATGGTTCGAAAGTTCCTGAGTCTTGTTTAAAAAGTTTTGTGAATACTTTAAAAAAGTTTTCAAATCTGTATCTTTAAAGTTTGTGATATACTTTAAACATGGACGAACACTTGTCGAGGGTGAAATTCAGAATACGTAGGTTTAGGATGGTGATATAAAATGTGAAGGTGTGTTAAACTTTTCAATAGTGACTAAAATGTTTTAAAATTTACGTACAAAGTCTTGGATATGGTTGAAAGTTTATACATTCTTTTCAATAATGGTTACAAAGTTTCTAAAAATCTATGTGCAAATTATTAAATATGTGATTCAATTTTAACGCTATGCAAAGCTTTTGAACAAGGGCTACAAGGTTTCAAGAAACTATTTCTGTATTGTTTATTCCTGTATGCATTGATTGTTTGTTCCTGTATTGTTTTTTTGCTTCATTGCTTATTTCTGTATTGTTTTCATGATAGCCTTTATCTAATCTTATTTATTTCTTGCAGCCATGTCAACGGAAAGGGCTACGTGGAGCTACACATATGAGAAGGGACTTGTCGATATTCTGAAAGAGCTTGTCAACATCCCAATGTTTAGGGGACAGAATGGGTGAACAATAGAAGGTTGGAGAAATATCACATTCCAACGTCACATTTCACGAAGCAGCAAGTGCAAGAAAAGGACAAAGAGCTAAAATGAAACTATAAGATAATAAAAGAAGCAAAGGAAAAGTGGTGTTGGCTTGAACGACACTTTGGGTATGATCATTGCAGAACCAACAGGTTGGAAAAGATTGATTAAGGTTCAATCTCTTAAATGGAGAATCAACTTTATATAACAACCCTTTATATAACAGCTAACATTTATACAAACCATCTGATTATGTGTTTTTGTTGTACTTCAATAGGATAATCACAAAGTTGTCAAGTTTCGCAAGAAGTCATTTCCTTTATATAACAGCTTGAAATTATTGTGTAAAGGTAATGCTTTCGTCTTATCTACTGGTGTCCCATCATGATTCAATATTATCTTTTCAGAGGATGTTTCTTTTATTGAGAAAATTTAAGAGTAAACATCTCGTTGTCGTTGCCTGAGTCATGATTGCTACTTCAACTTCATAACTTGGATTAGACTACTGTCCAAAGTCTTGCTGCCATTTTCTGAAAATGCAGAGTGAATCATTATTTTTTGAAGGTTCAGCTCATCTCTATGCACCTCATCAGTGAACAATATGACAGAACAAACTATCTATCATGTATTTTCTATTGACTGTCAGTTTAAAACATGTTATATTGAAACCAATCATGCAATGTCATAAACTGCTTCTGGTTGTGAAAATGTCCTAAACAGCAATAATTTAAATATAATATGGTCCAATACAACTTGATGCCCTCATGTTGATTGTGTGCTCTTTGGCAGTGAAATTGGCAGTATACTTCAATTCACTTCAGCTTGCACTTGGCTTCCAAGCTAGAGTAATGTTCTAATCACTGTGTAACTATACTCACTCCTGTTGATCTAAATGTGCAGTTTGACAAGTAAAGCATGGCTGTAGTTATAGAGTATGCCTTGTTGGCAACTTAAGTACCTATTTTACCAAAACGTCCCTTTTAATATTTTAGTGGCAAGAGAGTTGCTATGGTTCCTGCAGCTATTCTTCCTACAGTTCAGTGGCAAGAGAGTTGCTATGGAGTGTGTCTGGTTCAGATCCTGACCACTCATAGAGTCACTTCAATTTCTCTAGAGAGTCAATTCATTTGCTATTGGTGTGGATGGTGTGTGTCTGGTTTGAATACATCTCATAGCTAGAAGTGTTTCTTGTGTCATATTTCTTGTTCAGCAATGATTGATACCATAGCTGGAAGTGTTTCTTGTGTCATATTTCTTAAGGTTATATATCATTGTGCATATTCAGCTCCTTTAGTTAATTATTCACTTGTTCACCCATTCAATTTTTTATTTAATAGGAAGTGTGGCCACAGGGGATTTAAATTTTACATCAATTGAGCCTCCACCACAAAGAATTAAGTTGCGAGCTGAACCTACTCCCCAAAGAAGTATCTCAGAGCAAAGCAATCATAGCATGGCTTCTATAGATAGGAATCCACTCAATTTTGGTCTTGGTGGTGTACAAAATATAGAAGTTCAATCTGCTCCAGTTAGTCGTAATTCAGAGGACCAAGATGTTACAGGTGGAAAGAAACGCAAACAAAGTTAGATGGTAGCAAAACTTGGAAATTATATTGACTTTAGAAAGGATCAGATTGAAAAAACTCTAGAAAAGTTAGAAGAGAAGAAGAGACGTGGAGAAGACTACTCAATCGAGTAATGTATTGACATTGTGGATGCCATGGAAGAGCTATCGAATGAACAAAAGGCTGATGCAAATGAAGTTTTCTAAAGTGAAATGAACAAAAAAATATTGGTGGGCACCAAAGACTCAGGTGTCCGTCTGATTTGATTGAAGAAAAAGATTGCTCGGGTATGTTCCCTTTCTCAAATTTGTACTCTTGCTCAAGTGTTGGTTGAATCTTTTATTTGCATATATAAAACATAAAATTTTATCCTCTGCTAGTGTCACTGATTTTTTTTTGTGCTGCAGCTTTCTAACTCTAGTGTTTATTTGCCCAAATTTGTGAGTGTTGAAGAGAACCAAGAGGCACAAAGAGAATGGTTGGGGGAAGGTCCTTGGCTTTGTTTACTAAAAAAAACTTGTACTGTATCAAAGGTGAAGTTAAAGAGCGAAGTTCAGTAGATTTTGCTTGTTGGTCGATGTCATCAGCAAAATACATGTCGTTACTAGAAGAGAAAAGTTAAGCTATTAACTTAGGATCACTACTTGCCCTCCTGTGCTGCTTTCGTGTGTGTGGTTCATATGACGATATTCCCTGGGCTACGTATGTATGTGCTGCTTCCGTGTGTATGTGCCCTCCTGTGATGTTTTCATGTGTATGACGATATTCACAGCAACAGCAGCAGCAGCCGGCCAGTGGTGGTACCGGGTTGTGCTAGCAGCAGCCAAACAGTGACGGGGAGAGAGGCTAGAAAAACCCTCTGGTGGAAAGAATTTGAAAATCAAGAAAAATCCCTGTAGGAGTATTTCTTCCCTACCCTAATCAACCCTGTGCTTCCAAAGGAACCCTAAGAGTGTCTCCACTTCCCCGTCGAAATTGCACCCCTGTCAAAGGAAATAATGTTTCTAAAGCACCAGATTTCCCAACAGGCAACAATGACTAATCCTCTGAAAATACAATAATCCCAAGGAATAGTGAGGTGTCTCCAACATTCTTGGCTGAAATTGCATTCGAAAGAGAGGTGAGAATGCAAGAGTATCCTCTCTGTGGCCAGAGCAAACATTCATAACTGTCAAGGAACATATTTTTTCAATTGAGAAGATTCCTTGTATTGAGCCTATCTCGGAGCAGCAGCCAGAATAACTTGTGCTTGTTTTGCGCTCCTTAGTTCCACATCCATTTGAAAAGGGGGAAGCAGAAAGTGAGCCAGACAAACATTTACAGGCTTTCTTATGAGTGAAATCACACGATCCCCAAATGTTGCTCCTTTGTCCATTCGCCATACTCTCTCTGGTTAATCCTTGCATCAAGCCTTGAACTTCCATCGATTGGTCAGAGGCCTGCGTAGATAAAGGCAGCCAAAAAGTTCCCGTTGGTTGCATTCCTCATGAGTGTTAGCAAAAATTATTTTTCGGCGCAAATGCGTTGGGATATGTTGCGACGCTCAATCCTAGTGAAGCTGGAGCATGTCCCAATGAGAGTGTGACCTACCACATTCTTTATTCACCCTCTCGTGTCTTGTGTTGGCATAATTGGATTAATTATTTAACATGGGCCATAGTCTAATCGATTGCAATCGATTACAGATCGTGGTTGCTAATAACGCTGCTAACGCACACGTGTTAGACAAAATTATTATTCGCCACATATGTGTCGCCACATGATTGCGATGCCCAATCCTAGTGGAGCGAGTGACCGAGTGTGACCTCCGACATTGTTTATTTTCGTTCCAATGTCTTTTTTTTTTTGGCATGATTGAGTCAATCAATTAGCTTGGGCCCATTGCTGAAAAGGATCCTTGTGATGGAGAACCCAGTGGGGCATGGAGAACCCAGTGGCCAGTGATAATCCTTGTGATGGAGAACCCGGTGGGCGAGTACTCCTCGGGCAGTGTTTACGTACTAAATGTTAAACTTTAGCAGTATCACATCAGATGTTTGGATGCTAATTAGGAGGACTAAATATGAGCTAATTATAAAACTAATTGCAGAACCCTATGCTAATTCGCGAGACGAATATATTAAACCTAATTAATCCGTCATTAGCAAATGGTTACTGTAGCACCACATTATCAAATCATGGACTAATTAGGCTTAATAGATTTGTCTCGCGAATTAGACTCCATCTATGCAATTAGTTTTTTAATTAACCTATATTTAATACTTCTCATTAGCATCCAAACATCCGATGTGATATATGCTAAACTTTAGTGGAATGTATCTAAATACCCTCTAAGATTCTGCCTTTCCGCGCCGCAGCCATAATTGCATCCGCCAGCTGCTCTGCTGTCTCGCCAACCTGTCTGATTTGGAGTTCTGGCTAGCTCTTTCAAACGAGATGGGTGGAAATCTCCTCCGGCCCATATAAATTGCCCATATATTTATAGGTATATACACCTGCAATAATTATGTACCAGTTGAAATTTTAAGAATTAACCCAATGATATGATTAGCTTAGGGGCAAGCGTGGTCCGTGTGTTTGATCTTTCTTCTATCTTAATGAAACGATGCAATGCAGTTCTCCTGCATATACGAGAAAAAAAATTCATATGATTTTTTTAATAGATGTCGGTGATGTTTTTGAGCTAATTTTCTTGTTGATCCCATAAAACAAACCATATAATGAATTGTACAAAAACGAGCCATCCTCTGTATTTTGTTATCTCCGAGCCATTGCTCTCTTTTAAACTCTACCCTTTGACTAGTCTTCTCTACAGAACATTAAATGCTCTTCTCGAATTACTTGGATCTTGAAGAGATCATGCGTGGCTCGGAGATGGACAAAAGACATGGAGCTTGAAGCAGAGGGCACGGTCTTCAAGAAGGACGCCGAAGCTTGGAGCTTGAAGCAGAGAGCACGGATATTACATATGGACGCGTAGTCCCTGAATGTTGATTTCTTCACCTCTTTCTTGTACTTTTCTTTTAAGCTTAGAAACTTTGTAAACCTCAGTAACGTGTCCCATGCAAGCTGTGAATTGTTTTAAGGCAATGCTACTGGGAATTAGTATTAGGATATAATTGTCCCTAAGCCTGAGGGAGGAATGATGGGGTGTGAGAGAGAGACTTTGCATGGCTACAACAATCATGTGGATGCCTTTTCCTGATGTGCTTGAGAGCAGCTCAGTGAGGCATGCATTTGCTGCACTCGTTGCTGTGTCTGTGTGTGACAAAGGGATTGGCTTGGCACCCTCCATGATGCTTTTCTCCAATTAATCCATGAAGGCTTTGCTATGGAGTTGCAGTGAACAACCTGCTATTTTTGACATGTTTTCAGTTCATGACTTGTTGGTTTCATGAGCCCGCCAATGGCCAGAAGAAGCGAAAAACAGAGGCTTTTCTTCCATCCCATCTCGTGTGTGCTAAATGCATGGTTATTGAATCAAGGTGTGCCAGTGTCGTTAGGCTCCTGTAGATGCCTCTTGTTGTCTAAACCATGGTGAAATTAGTAAACCTCTGCTCGCAACTGATTGACCCCAACCTTTTTGATGTGTACTCTGTGGCTGAGTAGAGCCACATGCATGCTAGTTTGACACTGATACATCTTCTCCCCATTGTTTGGTTCATTCATGCACGCCGTTGCCACGGCACTGGAGCCACAGAAACGGCATGTCGTGCAGTTCCCAAGTGCACCCATTTGGCCATTTGACAGAACCTCAGGAAAACAGAGAGGAAAAAGGAAATTAAGCTTGTTAGAGTTCGGTCGAGCAATTGCTGCCAAGAAGCCTGTCAACCATTCCAAATTCAGGTACGCATCAGCTGTGGCTCGGATTGTTTAATGTGGAGTCAAACCAGGGCCTGTGCTGGTACATGCGATGTGAGCACAAACTGGTGTACACTTTCAAGTTGTAATCTGGAACTAGGATTTGTTTACTGAGATCTGCAGCTAGGTTTAGTTTATCATTTTTCATAGCAGGGTTTGAACTTTGAAAGGAATCTCCTGTGCCGGGGCGATGCCGTTCTTCCCGGAGCAGCAACCGGCCTTCCGGCCTCGAGCAGAAAAAAGCAAAAGCAGGAGGCAGGAGACAGTCGCCGCTGTTCCGGACGCCGACGACGACCAAATCCAACAGTGCGGTGCACGTAAAAGATGAAGCCGCCGGCCGGTGAGCGAAAGAGAGAGTGACAGTCACATCAAATCCAGCCCAGCCCCAAAGCGCTCCTGCTACAAGCAAAGCATCTGTGTCTGCACTGGCTGACAGTTTCTTGACGCTTTTGTTTCTTCTGTAATCGCCCGTACTACACAACCCCTGACACCTTGCTTTGTTTTAGAGTAGTACCTTCGGTTCTTGTTAATTTCCGTTCTTCGTAATGGAGGATCGACACGAATATACGATATGGTCAGTGTCTGTTCGTTGCGTTGGTGTTGCAGACGGACACCGGCGCCATCGTGAAGATCAGATCATCAGAACCCTGCTGGTCTCGTCTCTTCGGCATGTGGTACTCCAGTAGAAGTTGGCAAGGTGCTATGCTTGTGGGGCCTGCTGGTAGCTGGACGGTGAACCCCGAGGATGCAGGGAGAGGAAGGAGTGAGCAAAGCTTGGTCTCAAGGACCCAGAGGAAGCAAGGGAAGGCAGGCGATCCCTGCAAAGCCTGCAGCTGCAACTGCAACTGCAGCCAAGGCAGCAGCAGCAGCAGGTCGTCGAAGCTCTCAGGTCAGGAGGGGCTCTGAAGATGAACTGAACTCATGTTCCTTCTTTATTGGGCCGGGCGAGGTGGTGGAGATGAACAGGAAGGCGTCAGCCACGGAGCAATGGGCCCGTGGGCTTGTACTTGCAGGATGAAGATGAGGTGAAGAACACGCGCCAATCCTTTGAGAGTTTGAGTGCTTCCTCGCTCTGACGAAGATCCGTCAAGTGCATGCTTGACCTTCACTGGGACGACGCTTCGATAGTTGCTGGATGGGTGCCACTCTCCACCTTCCATCACCACCATTGAGCATCGTGACATAGCTTGTCTCCACATAATCGTCATAGTTTTCAATGTACACCCCAAAGTGGATGACCTTGTGCTCTCTCGTGGAGGGGACATAAACTAGCATAAACGGAGATGCGGATGGAAAAACCACACTCTCTGGCAAGGTTTTGACTTCGCGAGTGCCCTTCTGGATTACAATGCTTGGCTCATTGAACCGTGAGACGCAGATTGTATCAAATTGTGTGCTTACACCGAAGCCGGATCCGGTCAGTACTAGAGAACTGACTTCAGATACCACCCCCTTTAGTCTCGGTTTAATTTTGATCCGGGAGAAAAGGGGGTGCGCTACATTTTACTCCCGGTTGGTATTTGCAATTGGGACTAAAGGGGACCTTTTAGTCCCGGTTCAAAAATCAGCCACTCGTGGGGATCCTTTAGTCCCAGTTGAAAAATTCAGACACACGCGGGGGACCCTTTAATCCCGGCTGGTAAGATCAATCGGGACTAAAAGGTCACCCTTTAGTTCCGGTTGGTATTACCACCCGGGACTAAAGCAACCTGGATAAAAGGGGATCCTTTAGTCCCGGTTGGAAACTCCAACCGAGATAAAAAGGTCATCCACGGGTGGCTGAAAAAAGAATAAAGGCCTCGAACCCTTTTTATCACGGTTGGTGTTTCCAACCGAGACTAAAAGGATCCCCCATGTGTGGCTGGGAAAGGACTAAATCCCTCGAACCTTTTTATCCCGGTTGGTATTACCAATCGGGATTAAATGAGGTCTTTAATCCCGGTTGGTGTTACCAACCCAGATTATAGGGTCTTCCATGAGTTAATACAAAAGGATAGCATCCCCTATATAGACAGATGTGGTGTGTAGGTGGGATGGCAAGGAAGCTACGCGCAAGGCTTAAGGTCATGAGTTTGAATCCCACAGACCGCGCACGCGCATATTTCGCGTGAAAAATCGCGTGACTTGTGACTTGTGTCGTCGTTGATGGCAACGGCTGCATCGAGATCGTCGTCTGGTGAGAGCACCGGCCCCATCTTCTCCAATGTTCCTCATCGTGCGTATATGGAGTTGCGTGGGGCCTGATCGGTTTATTAAGTAGATGCCGTAGTACGTCAAGGAGGGTAGTCTTCGATCTGCAACGAGACAGCATCGTTGGCGTCGTGAACCAGGACTCCGAAGGAAACCAAGAATCATGGAGTTTCTACTGCAAACTCCTTGTCTTTGATGGAAGCACAAGGACTGGCATTCCTACTGCAAACTCATATGGTAACATGCTATGGAGGCTGTGTAGCTAGTCTCATATCAGAGGAAGAAGCTCAGGGCTCAACTCTGAAAAGGGGTCGCAAGCATCTTATATACACTAGATGGAGATAGTAAAGGAAAGTATACATGCTTTAATGAATCAATCAATCAATCGGAGAGATCTAATCAATCAATTAATTTTATTGATAGGGTTATTGGGCGCATAATTAGAAGGTTTTAATATAATTGGAAGGATTCAACATGATTGGTGATTTGATTGACCGTGACCAATCGTCAATTAATCGATCAATTTGATTGGTTGGATAGTGGACTCATAATTGGAAGGGTTTCAATGTAACAGGAAGGGACTCAACGTGATTGGTGATCTGATTGTTTCGGATTAGCTGTGATTCATCGTCAATCAATCAATAAATCAAATAATTTGATTGGTGGGACCGTGAGCTCGTAATTGAAAGTGTTTCAACGTAATTGGAAGGGACTCAGCTTGATTAGTAATGTGACTATCCCGGGTTGACCGTGATCAATCCTGATTCGAATGGATTGATCGTGATTTACTCATGCCTATGTGGTAGGAGGGGCTTTTGGGTAAAAAATGTGTGTTGAAAAAAATTTACAAACATTTAGACACAATAGAGCAGCAATATGAAACATATGTTGGCAATATTCCATTTCCCCCTCCCTTCGTCTACCATTTTGGTCTGACCAATGGGTCCTCTATGAGGAGTACGTGGGTACAACTCTAGATGGAAATTGACCTCAATTTGCTCGCCTTTTATAGTATAGTAAACATATAATCTGAAGTAATCAATGTACAATGGCCATGTATAATTTATGCACAAGAGTCTTTCTAAAAAAACAAGTGTCTTCTTCCATCTTGCACATCGTAGAACATATAGCTTTTCTTTTTGACTAAATGTATGGTGGTTACCTAAACACCATTAACTTGGCTAGCATATGCTTTGTCCCTTTGGCATGTTCTTGTAACAAGCTGAAACGTCAAATAACTCCAAAAAGTAAAATTAAAACAGATGACAATAATTTCACATGACAAACTGAAATGCCAAAAAAATAACTCCACAGGGAAATAAATTTACATCAGATATAGTAGAGACAAGCTATTTGTCCTAGACCTTCAAGTGATGAGTAGATTTTCCATGATTTCATAGGCCTCACATGGGTGCAAATGTCAAAGCTTCCCTCCAGAATCTAATGTTTTCTGGTTCTTATATGCTAGTTGATGGAATGCGATGTAGTTTGAAACAAAGAAACACCTGATTCAGAAGACATCCGAAAAAACAATTGGATATATAATATATTGAATGCTCATATTACGTTAGTAGCATTTTGTTGTACAAAAATCTGAAAATAGAAGATGGATTGTAGACATCACTCAAAATAAAAAAGAAGAATGAGCCATTCTCAGGGAAAAATTATCTTGAAGGATGAACGACTCAGCTTATTAGAAAAAGAACAGCTTACACTAGTAGCTTATTAAATTATATTGTAAGACATTAGATTTCAGAATATAAATGCACTCGTAGGGATAAGAAGAAATATAAGCAAAGAAATACAGTATTTCGTCCAAATGGTACCTCCAAGGATCAGAACCCTAATGAGACCATCCATATGAGTCCACAATACGATGATAGGATGCATTACCTTGTAAATTGTGCTGCTGATCTCTACCAGATCTTCACGTAGAACAGGACGGACGTACGTACTCCACCTGCTCAGATTTTCAGTCTAAAATAACTCAAACCTCGTAGCACTCGCAAACAGAAAGCCTTCCTGCATGATTAGCCCTAATTAACGAACCTAATCAAAAGGCTGCAACACGGAGCCAAGAACAAATAAACCGATCTAATCATTTACCTAATGGAGATGGAGATATGAAGATCACGATCCGCTTTGCTTTCTGCCCACACGACATTTTATCCTGGTTGTGATTTGGCGTGCGCTGATCTCCACCCTATTCTGCAGCAGCATTGCATGCCGTGCTGTGAGCCTGTGAGTATATGAGGTTCTGGGGCCGTGAGAGCTTACGCGTCAGCGATTGCAAAGCAGAGTTCAGGTGAGTGGGTGGGGCGCCTGTGGCAGCGGCGGCTGCGTCAACGGGAGGAGCTCGATGCAAAGAGAAGGCGAAGCAATCCGGATCAAGCGAGGGCTCTTGATGACCCCAGGAACGCCCATGCCGGTGCTTGCTAGAGGTGGATCTCGAAGCCCTTCTGAATCTTGCGGAAGGCGTTGTCCTGGACCTCGAGATCGTGCTGCATCCGGTCGACCAGGCTCTCACCGCGATTGGTCCATATTGATAGACCCGTTCGAAGTCGGGCCACATGTTGGTTGCAGTTTAAGTTTAGAGTCCACGTTCGTGACGTTAGGCTACTGTATCCTGGCCTACAAGATCTAATTGATCCACGCCCCAACAAAGTCGGGCCACCAACTCGATCGGCGATGAAGAAGTCGGCTCTCGCACCGGAACACAAGCCAGACAAAGTCGACGACGCTCCCCTCGCCAACGACGGCGTGCTGCCCACCGACGTCCTGCGCGACGTCCTGCTCCGCCTCCCGGCCAAAGCCCTCTGCCACCGCATCCGCCTCGTCTGCAGGTCATGGAGGTTGCTCACCTCGGACCCGGTCTTCGTCCAAGCCCACAAGTTCCTCCACCCGCTAATCGCCGGCCTCCACGAGGACCAGCGTGAGATCCACATCATCGATTTGCACGGCAACACGATCATCAGGCGGATACCCGTACCTCGGGCCTGCAACGATCTAACCACACAACTCGACGTGGTCTGTGCCTCGGCCATCAAGGAACCAAGCTTTGTGCTAGAGAAAGGCCAGCGTGAAGTCTCAGCCTTGCCGGAGCTGCAGCTGGTGGGCGACACCACCTTTTTCCCGTCTGTACTCGGCTACGTCCCATCCACTGGAGAGTACAAGGTGCTCTTTTTCAAATTGTACTGCACTAACAACCATGGCCATGTGCAGCCATGCCATGTCATATCGCTCAACGGCGGCAACAGAAGGTGGAGAGTGGCACCGCGTCCGGCGGTACCCGTCGAGCCGGCTCCAGGGAACAGGGCAGTTATCGGTGGAGTTGCTTACTTCTTGATGAATCCGTACAATGTTAATTGCCCCGATGACCTTGAGCCTGATAGCATAGCCTCGTTTGATCTGGAGGCAGAGGAGTGGATGCCAACACCACTCCGAGGGCCGCTAAGTAGCCTCCTCAGCGCTGGAGGCGACGCGCTCTCCTACAAGAAGCATAGGCACAATTTCCAATTAACCGAGTTGAATGGAAGCTTGGTTATAGTCCATTGCAAGAACCGAGGCCGTTCGATGGATATTTGGTTCTTAATGGACATAGACAAGGCCAAGGGTATCTGGTGCAAACGGTACTCGATGCAATGTGCATCGGAGTGGGAGTACAATAGAAGATTTTACCCAGTAATTATTTTAGATGATGGGAGGATTGTCATGTGGAATAGAATTGGACAGATTATGAGAGCATATGATCCAAGAACAAGCACATGGAGTACTGTCATGGGCACCGGCGGGGGAATGTATGTTGCTGTTGGTACATATGTAGTAGGAAGCCTTTTGCTGTAGTCTTCACGAATTGGTTTTGGTCAGCTAGCTATTTGGAATACATCCGTTGATATTACATCTTGTAGTCTGCCATTTTTAAAACGAAATAAAGGAAAGTCAGCAATAGTTCTCTTTTACGATGGCACATTCTTAATTCTTTGCCCTAGTAGTAGCAAATGTTTGTGCTCCTGGTATTCCGCGCGCCATATTAAAAGGTTGTCTCTAGCCGGCAAACCAAAATGTATATTCTTGATTAAAACATGTCCTAAACACTAGCCGTGGGAAGCAACCGAAGCATGAGGAATCAACGCTAACATAACTTGTACTTCTTCCATCCTAAATTATTAAATTATAGGTTATTTTGACTTTTTAATTTATAAAATTTTATTACGCGACAACAATGTCATCCATCCTGCAGAGATCCGCATTGTCGACTTGACATCCGGTGACATCGTCAAGCGGGTAGACGTCCCAGGGCGCAGCTTCGATCTGGGCGTGCAGCGCGATTACGTCTTCATCTCGGCGTTCCAGGAGCCAAGCGTGGTGCTCACAAAAGGCCACCGGTCAACTCACCAGGAGCTTGCCTATGTGCAAGGGCAACGAAGTTTTGTTCCCGTCTATACTAGGGTAAGTCCCATCCACCGGAGAGTACAAAGTACTCCATTTCATATTGTACTACCTTGGACACAACGGCAGCGACCCTGTGCATAGATGCTATGCCATGACACTCAACGGAGCCAACGGTACGGTGGTGTGTGGAGGGAGCGACCACAACCGGCGGCGGTGCCTGTAGAGACGACGTCCAGGCACAGGGCGGCTATCCGCGGCACCGACTATTTCTTGTTGGAGCTGCTCGATGTTAAAGATGCTGCCAGCATCGAGCGAGACAGCATAGCCTCATTCGACCTTGAGACAGAGGAGTGGAAGCCGTCAAGACTCCGGGGACCGTTAAGCTGCCTCCTCAGAGGCACATGGGTAGAGCTCTCGTACTATGACCATAGGAGAGATTTCCGCTTGACTGAGATGGATGAAGCTTGGTCATAGGTCACGGCAGGCATCAAGATTCACTACTGGGGAAAGCACCTTCAGTACCAGTTTCTAACTCCCCTTTAGTACCGATTGTGCAACCGGTATTGCTACTTCGGTACTAAAGGAGAGACCTTTAGTACTGGGTCAAATAACTAGTACTAATGGAGTATTAAAAAATAAAAGAAAGAAATCCTGCTGCCCTCCCACCACCGTCATCCCACTGCGCCCACCCGCTGCTCCTTGCTCGGCCCCGCCGCCCTCCCGTTGCTCCTTGCCCCGCGCCCTCCTGCCGCTCCTTGCCTAGCCCCGCCACTCTCAGGCCGCCATCCGCTGTGCTCTCCTGCCGCCATCCGCCGCTCCTTGCTCGGCCCCGCCACCCTCCCGCCACCGTCCGCCGCCCTCCCGCCACTCCTTGCATCCTGCCACCGCCCTTGCCCCCATTCCGCCCTTGGCCCCGTCGTCGCGGTGCTGAGAGAGAGGACATAGAGAGAGGAAGATAGGGGGGCAGAGAGAGACGAGAGCGGGTACGGGGGGAGTTGGATAAGGTAGATGGGGCGACGGCATACTAAAGGTTGGGAGCTCCTTTAGTACCAGTTGGTAGCTCCAACAGGTACTAAAGGTGATCCTAGCCCTTAGGGCCGAGTCGGTTTTGACCAGGAACGAACATGAGAACTAGTATCGGAACGGCAGGTTCCTCAGGAGCCCCCCGGGACCCCTTTAGTACCGGGTGGAGCTCCCAACCAGTACTAAAGGGGTCACGGGGGGCTCCTGAGGAACTAGCCGTTCCGATACTAATACTCATATTAGTACCAGGTCAAAACCCAACCGGTACTAAGGGCTAGGACCAATGCTCAGTTTTCTAGTAGTGATTGTTCAATAATGGATCTTCGGTTCCTGATTGTAACACCTGGTCCTCTAAAGCCGCACCGTCCAGCCCTTCCAAGGGTAGGCACACGTACACATAAAATGAATTTTGCTATTTCTGCCTATGTCTTGAAATTCAATTGTCCTGTTCTCCCAATGGCAAGTCATGGGACTATGAAGTTTCAGCCGGTCATATCCAAGAATGGCATCAAATGCCCCCATATTTAAGACCCTTATATCCACAGCTAAAGTTTGTCCTTGGCACCACCACTCCAAATGAGGCACCATTTTGTGCATGCATACTTGAAATTGCAATTCTTGAAATTCTTTGAAATACTCTTCCACTGTTCCTGTCTGCCTAATTTCCAGCAGCTCAGTAAGGGCTTTTCTATAATCATCTTTGCCAAATTAGTTCTCCACAGCTGTGACAAATTGTAGCCATGTTGGATCTTTATGTTGTTTCTTGTCTACTTGCAGCCATTGAGCAGCAGGATCATCAAAATGTAATGCTGCCATTTGCACCCAATTCTTTGGAGGTAGATCAATCAGCATGAAGTAATCAATGCATTGGTCCTTCCACACTATTGAGTTATCTCCATTGAACCTGGAGCGGAATACTTTGGGTATGTGGTGCTCGGGAAAAGAATTATACTGATGTGGTTCTTCTTGTTCTCTGTTCTTCTGTGGGCCACCTTTCTTTCTTGCTCTGTGGGTATGCTTATGGTGTGTATGAGCTTCAGAGATATCATCACTATCAGAGTACTAAGATTCTTCATATCTGTGTTGGTTGAGTGTCGACCTTGCCACTGCTGTGCCTGTTTCTTCAAGTTGCTTGGCCATTAACTGTTGGTCATTGCTGATCCACTGCTTGAGTATTGATGTCAATCTGCTTCCTCATCTGCTGTTCAGATGTGCAGGATGCCGTCGACCGCGGCGATTCCAGAACGGCCCTCCCCGTCCGGCGCCGGGACGGGGGACGGATCTGCAGAAAACATCGGGGGATGCCTACAGGAAGTCGATTTGGGATCAGATTCCAAGAAGCAAGATTTGGGTTCAGATGTGCAGGAAAAGAGGATTCCAGAAAGAGGGGAGGTGTTTGCAGCTGCTATGGAGGAGAGGGCGGGAGTAACTTCCTAAAGTGGTGTGCGGTGCACAGCCGTTGCCCGTGCTCGGCGGCGCCGACTCTCCTTCCGCCGCCGCCGTCCAGGTAGGTGTTCGGCGAAGTTCAGGGGGACTCTGCAACGGAACTGGCCAGGCCCTCTTGTTTTTTGTTTAAGAGGTCTATATAGGGCCTCTTGTTGTGCTAATGGGCCGTGCTTTCTGCCCAACAAAGGACTTTGGGCCCAACCCCTGCCAGCCCTGCTTAATCCAGCCCATTAACATATTTTTGACGTATTAAACGTGGCACCTCGCGCCAAATTTCCACAAATTAGCTGAGGAATGCTACAAAAATTGCGTTCCACTCTACCATTTTCCACTGCTAGATTATGCATGTATTCTCCTGTGATGACATCAGAATGCAACCTGGAGAAGGCTACACTGCAGGATCTAGCCATCTAGGCGTGCGAAATGACCACAAATCATAGTGCATTAAAGAATAAAATTGCAACACACTTTAATGACTCCGTATAATATATTACTGCACACATGTATGACAATATCAAGGATTAATTTGGCCAGCAAAAATGTATCAAAGAAATATAAATATATAATGCACACACAAATTGCTGACTGGATTATGATGTTAAGTTTACCGAGATATATATTACCCTGCTCTATGGACAAATATATTTTAAAATAAAAATGCTGAAATTAATATAATAAACTTGTTTGTTATATGCACTGAGGAACCATGATTCGTCTCTGTTTCAACTCACATTTCGTACCGAATTTAACCAATTCCGAGGCTTAAATCATAGGCATTTAGAAAACTCTATGTATTTTTAAATTAAAAAATATTTGTTTATCTCATGCATGTGTTCCAGTGAATGGCTAGCCCAGATAAATTTTTTACAGACTTAATGTTTGTGTAGTACTTAGAAATCTGACCCGAGGCATCATGGTCCTTAAAACTAACTGGTATTAGGTTCGAAAACGAAAACTGTACCGGTAGTAATATGTGCTCGCTCACTGGAGAAGAAACAAAACCCGGATGCCAGAAGGCAGATCCAAATCGTGGAGAAATCTGCGTCAAATTTCTATATGATCAATTTTTCTTGAGCGAATTCGAGAAGAAATAGTTGGTTGGATCTTAGCTGACCTTTTTATATAAAAAAGACTAAATTGTTCCCCGCCTCCTGTTCACACCACCAGCGCTGCTGCAACAATCAGGTGGTGCTAGGTACTTTCCTTTTTAAATGGAGCATAATCTTGTTGCGCTCATGTGTCTCCCTGTAGTCCCTACCAGAATGTAACATGATGATCATGCAGACCAATTAACTTAAGCAGCCAAACCCCCAACAATCCAACATATTAACCTGCCATCTCTGTACTGTCGTTGTCCAGAAATCTGAAGCCTGATCGCATACGTTTAAGCCTGGTAATGGTTCGGGCTGAGCCCGGTTTAACTGGTCTGGTTTTGCTACCTGGGCAGCTGACTAGGTTCGGTACGGTGGTAAATGCCCTGAGTTGTTTAGTAGGCTGCTTAGATTTGGTTTTTGTGGTCATTTGTGGAAGTGTGTGGATGAGATTGATGTTATTTTTCCTCTTCTGTTAGAATATTATGAATATTCTTGTAGGGATTTTGTAATTTTATTAAAATGTTTACTCTGTATTGTAATTCAGACGAGCATGGAATTGTTGTTTTGGTAACTTCATTAAAATTTGCCGTGCACCGTAGACATGCACTAGTATATGTTGAAATAGCAGTACAGGGATGGGTGGACATTCAGCCTGCTCGCTTCTGGCTGTCAATTGCAGCTGCAGGCGGAAGCTGCAGCAGCCACGCGCTTCATGATTTGGTTTGGAACTGTGGTTTTGTGAAGATAGGTAGTTTGATTTGGTTGGAAAAATGTACGCAGTTCGGTTTAGTCTGGCATTGGAAGATGACGGAGTGGGGCCGTCTGGTGGTGGCCAACAAACATTATTAGAATGGTCTGGGGTAGTTATGGTCCAGTTCTCAGACCACTACCAGGCTCATACGTTCGGACAAGATTACCTGTGGCTATACTCAGATCATCGATGTGTTCTAACGTTTAACACGGTTCAGTTTGTTTGCCGATCGAAAGGGAAGAAGAAGATCGTTGCAGCCACATATATATGGCCCACAATAAGACACTGCATGCACTACGGGAAACCTTAAATTTGCCGAGTGTTTTCTTTTTGCCGAGTGTTTTTTCTCGGACACTCGGCAAACAAGCTCTTTGCCGAGTGCCAAGCCAAAAACACTCGGCAAAAAAAAACACTCGGCAAATTTAAGCTTTGCCGAGTGTCAAATAAAAAACACTCGGCAAAGCCCCCTCTTTGCCGAGTGTCAAAAAAAACACTCGGCAAAGAGGGGGGTTTGCCGAGTGTCAAAAAAAACACTCGGCAAAGAGGGGGGTTTGCCTAGTGTTTTTTTTTACACTCGGCAAAAAAATAATTTTTTTTCCTCTTTTCACCATGAAATTTTTTCTACTCCCCACATACAACATGTGGTACTCCATGTTAAAATTTGGTATATTTTTGAATTTATTTGCTATATTTATTTAATTAATTGCATTTCAAGGGAATTTTTAGTATAAGTCAAATTTGAACTGCAAGTGATTCAAATTATGGAATAAAATGAGTAGAAAAATGATATTCATGTTATTTGGACCAATTTGAGACCTGACCCATGAAATGAAAAGAAATTTCGAACATCTTGTTCAGGAAAACACGACCATGAACGTGTGGCAGTAGTATTTTTAAATTGTAAAAAAAACAATCAAAGTCTGAAAATTATGAGATTTGCCATGATGTGATGATATAATACGTGGAGGCTGTGGAAAAAAATTGAGAAGGTTTTGCACATTTCATCATGTACGATGATTACAAACCGAAGCATCTCAGAAGAAGAATAGTAACTTTGAGAAGGATTCGATAAAATTTAGAGTCGAAGTGATGGTCAAGTTCGGTTTGACTACAAAACTTTTTGTATAGTCAGTAGAGAACCTATATTGGTTCGTGTGAAAATTTGGTATTTTTTTAAAACTGTTAGATATTTTTTAAATTTTTTTCAAAAAACATTTGCCGAGTGTCCTATGGTGGACACTTGGCAAATCAACCGTTTACCGAGTGTCCACGTAGGACACTCGGCAAACATACGGCCACAACAAAATAAAACACCCCTCCGGCCCGGCCCCCTCCCCCCACTCTCCTCTCTTCCCCTGCCTCTTCCCCTCCTGCCTCCTGCCTCCTGCACGCCTCCTGCCGCCGCCGCCGCCGCCGCCGCCGCACGCCTCCGGCCGCCGCTGCCGCCGCCCGCCGCCCCCGGCCCCGCCGCTCCCGGATCCGCCGCCGCCCGACGCCCCTCCACCGGATCTGCTTCATGGCGTGGCGGCGGGAAGCAGTGGCGGTGGCTGGCGGCGGTGTGGATGGTGGCGGCGGCGGCGGCGGCGGCGGCGGCGGCGGAGCAGGCGGCGGCGGAGCAGGAGCAGGTGGCGGCGGCGGCGGAGCAGGAGCAGGTGGAACATGATTTTTTTTTATTATTTTCAATAATTGTTCGCCGAGTGTTTTCTGGGCACTCGGCAAAGTCTTTGCCGAGTGCCCGACACAAAACACTCGGCGAACTAGTGTTTGCCGACTAAACATTTGCCGTGTGCCGTTTGCCGAGTGTTACACTCGGCAAACGGTTCGCCGAGGGTATTCTGCCCTTCGCCGAGTGCCCCTGGCACTCGGCAATTTGCCTGTGTCCCGTAGTGATGTATATTGACCTGTTGCGTTCTTCTTGCACCCCC
>NC_028451.1:6028031-6127315 GCF_000263155.2 Setaria italica | reverse complement strand
AAGCAAGGAACTTACCTTTTTATTTTTCGCAAATACCATGACCAGTTAATTGACCCAGAGCCAAAGGGAGTAATCCTAAAGACACAAGTTCGCCATCCCATGCATTCCAAGACTCACTCGTCGTGGGGGGGTGTGGGGGGGGGGGTCTATCTATCTATATATATCTTTTAGCAAGCCAGCTAGGTTGTTCACATGCAAGCCAGATGCAAATTAATTAAAAGCCTGTGACCCGATTACATAGAGTCAAAAGGGGAGGTTGAAAAAACAACTTAATTTTTATATCTTCCTCACTCGGAGGTCGTTTATACAGATTTCGTTCCTTCATTAGGACCTTGTTTTTTATGTTTATGCGTTATTTCTAGCCTTCATTTGTCTAGCATATTCTTTGTACTTAGATGCACATCAAACTACGTACATAACGTCCATGAATCCATCTTGCGATCGCTTATAACACTGCTTGTCATTCTTCACGACCATATATACAATGGCAAGAAAATATGATATATGAGGTCAAACAAACTGACTTAATGGGTGAAGTGTCTTGAACTATGCAATCTCTGACTTGGCGCCCGAGCATTGTAATCTCGTTCTAGCTAACCAAATCACAGAGATTATGTCTGGGGCCGGGAGGATCATATCAAGATATCATAGCATGCATCTAGCTAGCTAGCTAGCTAGCCGCTACCGCGGCATCACCAACTACAGCTTCGGCTGTCTACATTAGCTAGGATATAAATAACTGGATACACTGGGTTGGCAGATTAAGAAAGGAAGATATGGGCTAATTATAGATTAACTGGGTTGGCAGAACAGACGGGCAGATACACTGCACTGGTCGTTTAATGTAGGTAGTATTTGCAGTATATATAACAAGTATCCCAGAGAAAAGATACATTGCAGCAGGTGGTAATTAGTATATGTATATATATGGATTTCCGATCTTCAAATGAAAGTAAAGAAGCTATGCATAAGATATGGACGGATACATTGTGTTACTCGATGTTAAGTAGCCACGTGCGGGCGGATTCAGTGAGCATATGCAAATACACCCCTGTATACGCGCTAAGCTGTACATATGTGAGGAAAATCTATATGATGGGATATCCTCGAATATATATATATGCCGGCAGTTGTGTCGTCGAAAAGTCAATTCCAGAAAAAGTTTGCTTAGTAACAATATATTTATTGGCGATATTGTCAACTAAATCCAATGCTACTATTTTATTTTCATCTTCGATCTGTATGGTGCCTTTAAGCCGTAGCAGCCATCAGCCAGATCGAGCCATGCATGTATGAGATCAATTCACGTGCTACCGGTTACTTCCTAGAACTAGTCGTCATGCATGGATCATCTAAGAAACCGCAGTATATGCATATATTTGGGTAAAAGTGAGACGAAGAACAAACCGAAGAAAGTAATTTATTCGATCACTGCTGCTTTGTGCCACTACCATAGACAGAAACTAACATCACCCATAGCCATAGTTGTAAATGGCATTATTATGGCAATGCTAATGTACGGGCACCGTACCTATCATAGACAGAAACTAACATCACCCATAGTCTTGGTCAAGCCGACATAAGATCAGCTAAAAAGATATATATCTTCATATAATTTCTAACTAATTAGTTTTTTTGCAAGGTTCTAACTAATTAATTAAAATACAATATTTACTAATTGAACTTAATATATGCTCAATCATAGCTACTCCATCCGTTCCAAATTATAGGTCGTTTTGACTTTTCTAGATACATAGATATTATTATGTATCTAGACATAGGGTATATCTAAGTGCATAACAAAGTTTATGAATCTAATAAAGTCAAAACGACCTATAATTTGGAACGGAGGGAGTAGATAATAAGAACATTATTCATATAAGGAAGATATAGATATACGCCCATCACTAGTAGAGAATTAGCTTTCCATGCGCCCCCTTTTGTCCCGGTTTAAAGTTGGCCCGGAATAAAAGGTTCACCAACCGGGACTAAAACTCGGTCACTGGTGGGGGGCTCACCAACCGGGACCTTTTATCCCGGTTGCAAAGGCTAGTGGGAAAAAAAGACTCTGAGAGGACTTTTATCCCGGTTTGAAACACCAACCGGGATAAAAGACCCCCCCTTTTATCCCGGTTTGTAATACCAACCGGGATAAAAGGGGGTCATTTATCCCGGTTGGTGTTTCAAACCGGGATAAAAGGGTCCCCAACGAGGTGACTGGAAGGTGACTGGAAGAGGATTAAATTCTCGAACCCTTTTATCCCGGTTTGTAATACCAACCGGGATAAAAGGGGGTCTTTTATCCCGGTTAGTGTTTCCAACCGGGATAAAAGGGTCCCCCACGAGTTAATACAAAAGGATAGCATCCCCTACATATTCAGATGTGGTGTGTAGGTGGGATGGCAAGGAAGCTACACGCGAGGCTGGAGGTTGTGGGTTCGAATCCCACGAACCGCGCACGCGCATATTTCGCGTGAAAAATCGCGTGACTTGTGACTTGGGACCTGCGCGTGTGGGGGGGGGGGCCTCCTGGGAGCTCGGGATTTTTTTTTTTTTGCAGCGCTGGCCGTGGTGACCCTTACCAACCGGGATAAAAGGGGGTCTTTTGTCCCGATTGAGTGACCCGGGATAAAAGACCCTCCCTTTTGTCCCGGTTGGTTTATCCTGGATGGATTTTCGGGATATTTGCATCCTACCAACCGGGATTAAAGCCCAATTCTCTACTAGTGCATGTAGGCTACAAGGTTCTTCGTATATATATTTCAAGGCTAAAAACAACATAAAAGTAACATTCATGTGAATTGGCTAACTAGTATATAATCTCTTTTTGTGGGGAATTAGTTTATAATCTTAATTAACTAAATTGGACATTTGCTCATTGCTAGCTAATTCTTTTAACCTGAAGGGTGGGATATACGTAATACATTCATGTGAATTGGCTGCATATCGATAGTTTTAAATTATCTAGATTAGTTTATCTAATAATAGGTAAAATTCACATGAACAATTGTCCATTCACCATAAACTAAAATGCAAACAGTATTCAAGAAAAAAACTAGAGTTGTAACTACATAAAATCCATATTTGTTTATCCATACCTTGAACTAAATATAATCAATTCCTTGAATAAATGGAGCTCTACTAGCTCAATCCAGATGCATGTCCATGGACCATCAGTAATTCACAAACCAAGGTACCAAATCAATCTATAATTCAGCTTGGACATCTGATTGGGCTGATTCTACAAGGTCCTCGTATATATATTTGAAGCCTAAAATCACTGGACTTTGAAAATGGCTTCCTAAAAGTATAAAAAATGAGCTTTTTGGTCTTGTTGGTTCTAGGACGAAGAAGGCTTAATCTGAGGGAAACTTTTTAGCTAGTGTTGGTTCTAATTTTTATGAAACAACACTAATAAATTAATATTTTTTGGCTCGATCTAATTGATAATAATTTTATTAGTATTAGTTTTATTAAATCGATCTATGGTGTTGTTTATATGCTTTATAGAGGTTGGGATCCACATTTGTTATAGTCGGTGTTTGGGACACACTTAATGCTGTTTTGGGGCATAGAGGGATGCCAGCAGGAGGTAGAGCATGATTACAATGTAGAAATTATCCTTGGCTAGAGGATAAGGGGAGTGCAACACTGGTAGGAGTTGGCTGATGTGGTAGGCTGGTAGCAGCAATAATTTTTTTTGGTGATATGAGGTTTTATGAGGGATGTGGTGGAGATGTATGAGATATATAGTAGTTGGCCCCTTGCAAACTATATACAACAACTATATAATTAGATAGATTTATATTTTTCACTGAAATTGAAGACTTTTCAAGTTATTTAGGAGTCGATGAGCTCAGATTAGTAAGGCTTAATTAAGAACAAATCCCATACTGACCAAAGAGAAAATCTTGACATCTGATCAGTGATGCCAATGCAAAATCCTTTTATCATACCTGCCTTACTCGCCAAGCCCCCTTCTTCATGTATGGAGGGGGCCGGGTGTTTCGACGACAATTCGGCGCTGGTTCTCAACACATGCCCTAATGAGTTGTTTTTTTTAGGGTGTGGTTGTGGTTATCCCGAGGTGTGGGCACGGCATCCATGTCGAATCAACTCTACGATAGTCAAAACTAAACTAATCCACGAAACTAAGCTGTCACCAGGTAGTTGTTTAATATACTACTTATGTTTAAGTAAAGCATCAGCTCAATAAAAAAGTATTATGAGCACCATGTATATAAGCTACGTCCCACAACGAAGCTATAGCCTACTCTCGATCATTAAGTTAACCCTAGCACGAGCTATAGGTACCTGCTAGCTTGTAGGTCGACACATCGATAGCTGAAAACTTGTAGCAAATTCAACAAATTTCAGAGCGAATACTGGTCCATGGAACCTAGTTTCAGCAGCTCATACAATGGCCACGCCATCTCCGCCGCCTATTCGCATGAATGGCAACCACTAGAGCAAGATGTAGATGGAAGCCTCTTCAGCCTCCCTGCAGCAGCAGCATGCTACGTTGACAGCCGCATTGATACCACCTACTCAAGCACAATAATGGCGGCCACCGCTTTCCATCCCTCGTCCTCGGCTACCTGGGCCGCCTCGTCGTCTGGGCTCGTCCCTCCATCCCACCACTACCAGTTGCAGCAGCTTCATTTCGGCGGCGGCATGGTGGACATGGACCAGTTCAGCGCCCTCATGGGAGCCGCCACCATCAGCTCCGGTGCTCCGACGACGACTTATCATCACGGCGGGGTAATGGCTGCTGCAAATGCCTTGCCGGCGATGATGCAGCAGGAGGCCGCGGAGGCGCCGACGCTGATCGGGGTGCGGAGGCGGCCGTGGGGCAAGTACGCGGCGGAGATACGGGACTCGACGCGCAACGGCGAGCGCGTGTGGATCGGCACCTTCGACACCCCCGAGGCTGCCGCGCTCGCCTACGACCAGGCCGCCTACTCCATGCGCGGCGCCGCCGCGGTGCTCAACTTCCCCGTCGAGCACGTGCAGGAGTCGCTCCGCGCGCTGGGGCTCACCGGCGCCGCCGGGGACGATTCGCCGGTGCTGGCGCTCAAGCGACGCCACTGCATCCGCAAGCGCGGGCCTAAGAACAAGCAGAAGCCGGCCGCCGGCAAGGAAGGGCAGCTACCAGCAGCGGCTAGAGAACAGATGGCGGCGGCGACGGCTAGTCATGGGCATGGCAAGCAAATGCAGGCAGCTTCTTGCGCGCTGGAGCTCGAGGACCTGGGGGCTGAGTACCTGGAGGAGCTTCTCGCCCTATCTGACCAATGAAGAAATCCGTTGAGTAAATCATGGTACAACTACTAGCTGATCCATGAATGATCATGCACAGTACCTGTTGTTCTTATTTTGCAATCAGAGGGTTGATCACGCACGCCATAGTCACGTACACGAAATTTGTATCTGAAAAAACTCATTAGAGTCAAGGTTGATCGATCTATTAGTCGTCCTGCATAATGTCACGAATTGTTCACCCCATATATAGTGTAGTCAAGCAGGCACGCGCAAAAGCACTTTGCTAATTTTGCTCGGTTCAACAAAATCTCCACACGCTCAATTAATTTATTTTAGTAACTTCAATCTGTACTTCATGACGCACGATTTGGCTAAAGTTTTGTCATTTGGTTTTGGATTTTGTTGATATACTTAGCTTCTTTGCTAAGTATAAGGTCACTTGGATTGTTATATACTCCCTCTGTCCCATGAAAAGTGCAATCCTAACTTTTTAAAAAAATTCAATAAAAAAGTGCAATCCTAAAAAATAGATCTAACTACGTGCCTAATTAAGTGGTCAGATTTGATTTGCATGCTAAAACTTAATTCATGTGGCCAACAAATGAGGGTATTAGAGTCTTTGCACGCCACCGTTAATCTGTCCTAGAAAAACTAGAATTGCATTCTTCATGGGACCACCGCTAGACGATCGACCTTTCGTACCGATCAGTAATCGCCCTTTAGTACGAGGCGCTGACCGGTACTGCTTGTTCAATACTAAATGACATGCCATTTAGTACCGGCCAAAATGCTCGGTACTAAATGGGCCATCTAGTACCAGTTGGTAGAACCAACCGGTACTAAACTGCGAGCCACGTCGCGCTATTGCGGACGGCAGTTTAGTACCGGTTGGTGTTTTACCAACCAATACTAAATGGTTATTCTTTTTTTGTTTTCCTTTCATTTTAATTCGTGAGTTGGTTAGTATTCGTATTAGTGTACACTATCCGTTTGCGTATAGTAGTAATATTACGCTAATATATATATATATATATATAACATACAGTAAAGGTTACATATATTATATTTATACATTTTATATACACTTCAAATATTACAAGTTTACCGAATATGCACTACGCATCGTCATCCGAGTCCCTAATTGGATGAAGTTGACCCACACTTGTTCCATCATAATAGAATTCTCCCTTTGAATTTATAACCTCCTCCAAAAGGAATCCACATAGTTGTTCTTGAATTGCCGTGAGTTGTTCTGGGGTGATGAGATCTTCTCTTATTTTAGCAATCTGTCATGTGCAAATTAACATCATTATTATAAACCAATATATGTGCAGATTGAAAAATATTGAATTGATATGAATTGTGTTTACATACATGGTTGGGACCTACAATACCGTGGATGAACTCACAAAAGTAGTATCCACATAAGTTGTTTCCATCCTCCCGCCTCTAACACTAAATATGGAAAAAAGGAGTTATGAAATATTCAAGATGTCGTGGTTTCTAAGAAATGACATGCACTAGATGTCTAAATACCGGAAAGTTATCCCTGATAGTAAGTTGTTCCTTGAACGGTCCTAGGTGTTTTTTATGAAGTGAGCCCATACCCTTTTAAGCGCGTTTACAAGGCTTTGGTACTCTACTTTTGGTTTCCCCTTCGGGTCCAGCACAATGACGCGGCTCCGATCAATCTCGATAACAAGCAGTATCCAGTGGAACTTGTTCATATACATATACACACGCAATGTTAAATATACTTATTATTAACTTGAACAGATGATGAAAAAAGGGATGAATGACTCACTAAAAGTTGTACGGCAAAAGTATGTATTGCATGTGATGCTATTTATCTAGGAAGTTGAAAATAGTCTTCATGGTCCGATTTGGCCATTGCATTAAGCATTCCTCATTTATAACATGTGGGTTCATGAAGCCAACATGATAGTATTGTTTTATCCAGCAATGTTGAATCTCCATTCTGCATGATACAAAATAAAAGAGGGGATGAGACGGCGCACAATTAATGTAGGAGCTAGGATGTAGAATCAGAGCAAACACTTACAGAACCCATGCACTAATGAGGGACTTGTCAAAGGCATCTTGATGGTACAAGTACCATAGTTTTTCAAACTCAATCCATATGTCATCTAACCCTCGAAAGTAATCATGATCTTGAACCCAAGCAGCAAACATGATCCATCCATCTACAACTGCCTCCATGTACCATTTATGAAATGCATACATTTTCATTGGCAAGTGAGGCACTAACTGTGGCCGCACAAGAGGTTCCCTCATCTTAAACTCCAATTTACCAGCACCTAGCTGAGTTTTGATATCGTTCCTCCCCTAGGAGTTGCTCTTTTATGATATTGGTCTGCCATCCATTGAGCTAGAATCCCATCTTCTTTTGAAAGCACTTTGAGCGGATCGATCGATTGTTGAGATTGTTCTCCGAGCTGGGGAATGGTGGATCGTGATCTTTTTTCCTTCTCAAATGGCTTTGTGATTGAGCGATCGTAGTTTGAGATGGGTTCTTTCAATACTTTTTTAACCACCAGGAACTTAAAGTATTTCTTCATTGCTTCATCAATTGGTGGTTCCTTGGGTTTCTTCTTTGGCCCGAAGTGAGCAGCAACCTCAGCCATTGATATCGCATGACTTTCCTCCATAGTTCATTCATATGGAAGCTTCGGAGGTGGTGAGATTGAAGCCTTCTAGTTTTTCTTCTTACAAAGTGGAGGCTAAGGTAACAGTGGACTCATGCTTTGGTCCCTTGTATGGTGGCGGACCATGCTTTGGTTCCTTGGAGCAGGTGCATCCCTAGATGGTGGCATTGGTGATCTGTGCCTTGAGCTCTGAGGGGATGATGTGGGAATTGTGGCTGCTTGTGGAAACCTTATGTAGTGCTTGGTCCAACAAATCCAGGTGTGGATGGCGTATTCCAGTTCCGTTTCACCATCGCCTCCAGGGATCTCGAGGTTCAGGTCTTCCTATCGTGTTTTCACTTGGTCAACCTGGACTTTAGCATATCTTTCAGGAATCAGCATGCCATGAATTGTCCCGCCCGGTACCGGTACTTCAGCAATACCGTGAGCCACTACTATGACTGATTTCCTCACCGGAGTAAGAAGCTCACATGGGGTCCTCACGGTGATGTCTTCCATGGGGTAGTGTTCGTTGATGCCCGCAATCATGTCAGACGATTCTTCTACTAGTTGAAACTCCGTGGAAGTGACGCTGCTACGATACTAGGAAGCAGGGCTTATATGTCCATATTAGCACATGGTGCAGCTCCTGCTTGGCTAAGTGTTAACGCCTCTTGAAAGCCGATCCATTCTTTCATTAGTTGAAGCTACTTATTCTACTAGGACACGCAGCTTCTCTTCTGCTATGGCCTTGCTTCTTCTTCGACTTCTGTAAGACTCAATATCTACACTGAAGCCTTTCTTCCATGGAACTACACCCATGCCTCGGACACGTCCAGTGTGTTCTGGATTCCCAAGTGCATAAGTCAGCTTGTCTTTCTCTCTGTCAGGCTTGAAATTTGCTTGTCGTTTAGCCAGTTTGCAACCTGGTGAATTTTGCTATTAATGAATTGGTAGTAATAAATGATCCATCTTCCCTATTTAGTGTGCCGCCATGAGCGTAGAAAAAGTTCCTTTCTCGCAATAGCCAATCGAGAGTTGCCAACACGATTCCTCTTGCCATTAGGTCATCTTCCATCCTCTGCCATTTCGACATCACTGTATTATAACCTCCTTGGCCAAGATGATGATAATGTTTATTTTTGCTCACATTATCTTTAGCTTGCACAGCTCACTTTTTGGCATCTTTCAACAACTTTATTGCTTGAATGCTTCCTAATAAGGTGCTAGCTTCTGGAACTTGTTCTCCAAATCTGGTTCGATGCCCTTCTTGATAAAGTCATTGTGCATGTTTTTCTTATATGTCTGGAAAGCAATTGTCATCTTCCTAAAGTCAAATTCCTTCGGTTCTTTTGCTTTCACTTCTGGATATGTGAAGTGCAGTATCAACTATTGCCAACACAATTCCTTCACTCGTTCAAGGATAAGGTCTTTAGGTGCATCAGTAAGTGCATTTGCTCTTCATTTTAATGCTTATGGGGATGTTTTCCCTAACAACATACCCACATTGATTGACAAATGTCGTTAACACACCGGGGGGAGCAATTGGTGCCCCTTCCTCGTCCACTTTTGTGATGATGGTACGCTCCTCCAACTTTTTCTTCCCACCTTGTTTCCATTTAGGCCTCGACGAGGATGTAGATGGCTACAAAAAAGATGCATTAATTATAACCATTGTTGATAGGTAGAGATTTGAAATCATGTACATGTATAGTGATTCATATACCTCAGCAGTTTCTTCCTCCTCTTCAATTGGAGCATCATCACCGCCATCATCAGTCATATTTAGGTACCAGCTGCCATCATCCTCTTCGCCTGAAGCATCATCTACTTCTGCGTTGTAGTTGCTGCTTTCATTAATAATATTTTGAATGAATTCCTCTTTGTCCCTGTCTCCCATTTTAACTAGTACAAGAAAAAACAAGGCATTTAGAAAGTAATTCTAAATAAATGAAGGGCTTGGAGGCTTACGTACGAAGACAAAGGTCCGAGGGTGCGGCGGCGGGGCGGAGGTCAGAGCGCGGGGTCCTGGTGGTAGCTAGTGGTGGCAGAGAGTGGAGACTCCGATGGCAGAGGCAGTCGGGCTGGGGGCGGCCGGCGCATGGTGAGGACGAGGGCAAAACAAGGTGGAGCACGGTGAGCATGGGCAGCAGCCGACCAGGGCGGAGCGTGGCTAGCGTTGAGGAGACCGGAATCCTACAGGGTGGAGTGCGCCGCGGTGCCGGGGGAGCTTCAGGTGTGGCCGAACGTCAAGAGGAGTCGGAGCCACGGCTGGTGAGGAAGGAGGCAGGTTGGTCGGGGTAGTGGGTGGCACGGATGTCGAGGAGGAATGTGGGATGCGGTGTGGTGGAGTGCACTGTGCTGTCGGGGAGTGTCGGGTTCGGTCGAACGTCGAGGAAGTCGAGGAGGAGCTGGGGCGGCAGCCGGTGGTGAAGGGGGACGGTTGGCCGGGGCAGCGGATGGCGCAGATGTCAAGGAGGAGCACTCCATGTGGTGGGGCAGAGTGCACTGCGATGCCATGGAGCGCCAAGCGTGGCCGGACATCGAGGAGGAGCTGGGGTGGTGGGCGACAATGATAGGGGCGGTGGAGTGGTGGTGGGATCGGGAGAGTAACGATTGAGCGGCTAAGTGTTGGAGAATATGAGGGGTGGGGTTTTTTAGGTTAGGCTAGATTAGTATTACATGCCAGATTAGATTTTTATCAGAAATGAAAACAGAAATACTAAAATTTCATTAATGATGATAATAAATGGTAAAAAAGAATAACTTGGTGCTTAAAGAAAAAGAGGAAACCTTGCAAAATTTGTAAAACTTAGCTGGTTCTCTTCTGAAACACCCCAAGTTTATGTGTAGCATCTACCAAGTAGTAATAGGATACCGGAAAGAATAAGAAATAGTGATATTTTAAGTTGTTGCTCTAAAACTTTATTAGTGTAAACTCAACTAGTACCATGCAGTACATTGAGTGTTCATCTGGAAATAGGAGCTCCGCGAATCTAGCAATAAGCTGCCCATCTTATTATATGATTGTAAAAACAAATCATAGTACATGCTACAATATATTTATGTGACCCTCTAGGCCTACGCCTATTCGATCATGTTCAGATACTAGCAGTGAATTGGTATCTAGTTATCTTCAGGACTAAATTAATCTTGTAAACATTGATCCGGCAATATTTACTTCCGTGCATTATTTCACACAAGTTGTGCATTCTCTTTGTATTTGGATTATTAATCACAGACAGAATTATCGATCATATATGCATCAATCTGTGCGTTCTATTCCTTAGCTTTTTTCCATTACCACATCAATGGAAAATAAAATTCAACAGATTGAACAAATGAAAGATCAAGATATAGTCGCAAATTATGAGACATTGGAGAAAAACTACTTATTTTGTAAACTTTTCATTATTACAACAGATATATGTAGGATCAGTGTTTTGTTAATTACCCCTATAATTCCTACGCACAACTAAAGGTGGATGGAGATGTGACGTCCATTTGGTTTGTCGTATCCAGCCGCCCTACGTCATGCATGTGCGCAGTTGATGTTTCTGTCCCTTTAGTATTTGTTACTACTAGTGGTAGTAATTAGTACTTTAGTGCTTACTGTAATATTATATTTTTGTTAATATTATATTACTGTACTTCTCTACTTGTAAAAAGTGCAATCTTGTCTTCTCCGGCTGCATGGAGGCTATTACTCACTGGCCCTAGGACTCTAGGAGTATCACAGATGCATCTACTCATCCGTGGCCAAGTCGAGCCCCGTGCCCGTTCCTCCCCCTTGATGCCCATATGAACCATGACCCCAGAAGAAGAATATTTGGATGGTTTTGCAAGTTGTGGTGAACTCTCTCACTGCACAACAACATTAGTTTATTTTATAGGTAAAGGGTTTCATTGTTGTTAAAAAAACATATTGCCCTTTCACAGATGAGAAAATCATCCGGAAGGCAGATGCAATGTGCCAATTAAAGGTCATTAAGTTTCGACAGTAAATCCACTTTATTTTGAGTGAAATTGAGAAGAAATCGTCAGTCATTTGTCAAAGTCAAAGCCGATTATTATGTTGCTCGCCCTTTTGCGAAATGGGGAGAAAAAAAGTTGCTCGTGTGTCTCCTCGTTTACACAAGAGGCAGATACTGGATCAGTCAGGTATTGCTAGGTAGCTTCCTTTGTACAAAAGAAAATAAACGGAGTGCATGTGCAGTTGTACATATATTCTGTGTTGGAGCAACTGCAAAATACCTGAGCATAATCTTGTTGTCTCCCTAGGAGGGTATAGCATAACCGTCGTGCAGACTGCAAAAACCAATTTCATCAGCCAAAATACCAACACTCCAACAAATGATCCTGCCATCTCTGTACGTTTGTCCATCCAACAATGTGAAGCTTGGACACACTCGCACACAGACAAGATTAGCTGTGCCAGGCCCGGTGTTCTAACGTGTAACACGGCTGAGATATAGTTTGAGCGTTGGCCAAAATGAAAAGGTCGCCAAACAACATGCATTTGACCTTCTGACTTAATCAGTAGTAATCGAGCAGTCGTAGAAGTCGCAGATGCATCGAAACCGACCGGAAAGGACTAAGAAGATCGCTGTAGCCGGCAGCCACTGGGACAAATAGTGACAGCAATATTTATATTAGCCAACTTGAGGAAGCGCCAGATTCTTTTTAAATCATTCTTTGGATTGTTATAAGAATTCTAACTTAACGTCCAAAGTTTGTTTTTGCAATTTCTTTTTTCATCACCTGGAGAGAGGCATCTTTTGGGAAGCTAGCTAGGTTGTACACATGCAATCGGTCGAGATGCAGATTAATTAAATACTAACTTACGACTGATTAAGTACAGTTGATCGTTGAAAAGTAGCTTAACATGAACCAGATAGGAAGCGAGCACTGTAATCTATGAATCAAACCTCATCAATGGAGATCATCTGGAGAGAATCGCAGCGATATGCATATCATACGCACGCACAGTCGAATGATTTGAATGGGTTTAAAGAAGTAAAATTAAAGTGCCCAAATATGGAGCGTAGCAACTGCCTGGCATAACAGATGGTGGGTAGATACAACGCACTAGGTGTTCAGCACACAGATTAACGCACTAGGTGTTCAGCACACAGATAGTATGTATACAAAGTATGTACGACAAAAGATACCACTAACGGTAGTATATGTATATATAGCTACGGATCGTCCCTCAAATGAACAGCGTGAACAGATACAATGCACTAGTTAAGTCTAGTGGTTCAGTTCAATGAACTTGCAAATACTACGATTATTATACGGAGGAAACCCTGATGGAATCTCCTCAAATTTGGCATACGAATATATCTGTGTTGGTGGTTTGTGTCGTTCGTACTTTAATTCTCAAGGGAAGTTGCTGAGTAACAACAACACTACACATATGAACTATCAGCGATGGTGCTGAAAGGGGAAAAAAAACAATCTACATCCACCATGGGGATGAGATGTGGGACCTTAGCTTGGTCGTCGTCCTTCTGTGTGGACATGCATTTTAATAGTGTTTTACGAACAATTTCCCCGTTCTAGAGGTGCAGGCATGAGTTTTTCTTAGTCAGATTTTTTTCGTTTTCTATGGACTTATTTAGGGAATGTGGTACTGACGTATGCATAATAATATTCTACTAATTTCGACATAACTTTATATGTGTCAACTATTATATATATTCATCTTTCGTATCTGTTTTAGTATCACTGACAGGTGGTACCTTGTCCTTTAAGCATCTCCGATCTCTACATACCACATAAAGTAGGAAATGTGCTATACATTTTTATATAAACCTCACTACTAGCTCCGATCCATAGCAGCCGGCGAGAGCCTGTGTATATGAGAGATCCTTCACGTGCTACCGGTTGCTTCCCAGAACCATAGATCTATGTGCAGATATGCACATGATAGCTAGGGAAACACATGCTATGCAAAATCTATCTGTTCCAGATATGCGTGCAGGTGCAGCAGCCAGCCGCAATGTTTTATATCTAGCCTTCCATCAAACTTATAAGATATTCTACGATGAGGAAACCGCATATGTACCGATAAAGTGAGACGAACTCGTTCAAAAGAAAAGATAAAGTGAGACGAACAAACTAAACATACTAGTTTATTCCGCAGCTGATTGTTTGTTGGTTAGATAGCTATTTCTACTCATTAGTACCAATTTTTTTCAGGACAATGAATGCGATTTGTGGTCTGATGTTTCTGAATGATTTTTCTTTAATTTCCATTTGCATATTCAAGTTCAAATTTTATTCATAATTTGTGGTCAAGGTTCTCCCTTATTGAAGATGACAAGGTCTAAAATTGTATCATAAAAAAAGTCGGTGGTATTGAGTTTAGGTTGCCTGATTCAAGTGGAAAGATATCGTGTTGATTTGGAGCAAATTATTCTCTTTATATGACTTCAACCTTTCATCACCCTGCTTGACTCAGTTGTGCTGTGGGGGGCTCTAGGGTTCCTCGTTTTGTTTTGCTTCGGTTTGAAATGAGCGCCCATAGAATTGTAGTCCTTGCCTGTATTAGGAAAATTGATACTTACATTGCATGCGGTTGGCACGGTGAGGTTGACAGTAGTACGACTTCAAGTTCAGAGATCTACGTCGTAGAGTACTGTGGAGATGAGTCAAAGTTACAAACATTTTTATCTGGATAATATTAATTGGTGTTGTGAAGTTTATGTTTTTATAGGAGTCGAAACACAGCTACTTAATACATATAGTATAATTAGTTACAAATTTGCAGATATCGTATTATTGAGCCACATGAAAACAACGAATCTCTTGATCCATTGTAGCTACTGGTGTTTTCTTCCACTCAAAGAATGTTGGGACACAAGATCATCAGAGTTATGTGTATATGTATGTTGGTATTCACCGTTGCTCTTTGGACTTTAGGGCACGATGGTGTGGTGGATGATGGAGTAGTAGGGCATAGCGGCGCTTCTACCCATGGATGGGGGCTAGAGTGCTAACTACATACACGAGCTGGTACGATGGTTGTACAAACAATAATGTATTGATTGGATGAACTGATAGGGTGGTCTTAAAAGGATTGATGTGGATATATGGTAAGTCCTAAGTTAATATCAAATGTTCCCTCACTCTATACCAATTGAGGAGAAATGTTGACCCACCTGATGTGATTAGACCGGTCAGCATGATGTGTTGAAACTTGAGATGGACTTGAAAAGGCACCAAAGCAATGCATCTGTTGGCATATGCATCCAGCTACACCCTCCCTACATGACCTGGCCCCTTGTTCATACGGAGCCACGGGTCCATGACAACCCTGCGGTGTTTCCCTCCGATCCGTATGCAACCGTCTAATTTCTTCCCACTCCACACACACATGTGTGTGTTGGTTTATCTCTTTTGGAAATATAATGCCTCATATAAACAATAAAAATATGGAACCAAGTGGAGCTATGGCTGTCCCCCCGGCTCGGGTGGCATCTGGCCTGTCGATGGACTCGACGATCAAACAAGTCAAAACTAAAACTATTCCATCAAATTAGTCTATCATTAGCCACTTGTTTATCGCATTGAGCTACTTATTAAAGCATGCAGCGTAATCGAGATGCGGTACGAGATTGTATATATAAGCACCTAGAGCGCGCGCTAAATTGTAAAGGTAGCTAGCTAGCAAGCCTACTCGTCCATCAAGTTGGACCACATCATACTCTAGCCAGCTCTACACATCGATCGCCGCAAATTTGAACAAATTGCGGAGGTTCGTGCGTTATCCATGGAGCCTCATTTCAGCAGCAGCTACTACTATGGCCATGGCGTCACCACTGCGGCCGCCTATGCGCATTGTGATAGCCAATACAGCCTCCAACACTACGGCGGCGGCGTCATGGACGCCTCCGCCGGTTTCCAGCAGCCCTCCTCCGCATACGATCCTCACGCGTACAATGGCGACTACTACAATTCTTCCTCATCCAATTCCTGGTCGTCGTCGTCCGGCGCCCAAACCTCCCACCACCACGAAATACAGCAGCTGCATTTCGGCGGCGGCGGCGGCGGCATGGACGAATACTACGGCTATCAGGCAGATGGCATGGCCATGGATCAGTTCAGCGCCATCATGGGAGCGGCCTCCATCTCCACCACCACCTCCAGCAACTCCTCCAGCGCTTCAACGGCGAGCGCACCTGCCTCGTCGGCGGCCGGTTATTTCCAGCAGCCGGAGGCGGCCGACGACGCGCCGCTGATCGGGGTGCGTAAGAGGCCGTGGGGCAAGTACGCGGCGGAGATACGGGACTCGACGCGCAACGGCGAGCGCGTGTGGATCGGCACCTTCGACACCCCCGAGGCCGCCGCGCTCTCCTACGACCAGGCCGCCTACTCCATGCGCGGCGACGCCGCGGTGCTCAACTTCCCCGTCGAGCACGTGCAGGAGTCGTTGCGCGCGCTGGGGCTCAGCGGCGCCGCCGGGGATGACTCGCCTGTGCTGGCGCTCAAGCGGCGGCACTGCATTCGCAAGCGCTTGCCCAAGAACAAGAAGGTGGCAGCCGCCGGCAAGGAACAGACGGCGGCGACGAGCAGCCATGGGCATGCCAGGCAAAACCAGGTGGCTGCGGCTTCTTGCGTGCTGGAGCTGGAGGACCTTGGGGTGGATTACTTGGAGGAGCTGCTCGCGCTATCCGATCGATGAAGAAGAAGAACACCATGGAACAATCATATATCTGTGTCGACATCCATCACTGACGCATGAATTATCGTGTGCTCTTGTAGCTGTTCTATTTTGCGATTACAAGGACGGCACAGGCACAACACACACCCTGTACACATATAGTGATGCGCTCATGTGTTAGATATAGTGATCTACACATATATCGCTAACTCGCATGCGCTTTTGCTAGTTTTACGTGGTTCATTTCAATTATCTCGTGGTCAATTAATTTTTCCAATATTTCGATCTCAATCTGAGTCAGAATAAGAGGCTTTACTAGCTAGCATACATGCCATAGAATTGTTTTTTTTTTGAAAGACCATAGAATTTATTTTCAGTTTCACATGTCAAATAAGATGCACCGTGTCTGCCGTTGTATCCTCATTTGGTTATGGATTCACTGTTATACCTTATACGTTGTTGCCACGCGCGCTTGTGGTCGTTTTGGGTGGCTCAAGTACATGGGGCCATGCATCCTGCAATTTATCCAATTTAGCTGGGATGCTTAATACTTTCGTTAGTGGTGCAGCCATTGTTGTTATAACAAGGTTGTATACTTGTATGTATATTTTACCTCTGAAGGTTCTCAACTTGTAGAGAATAACACCTTGCTAGATGTTTCCATGTGTGTAATCTCCAACAAATTCTTATCAACCTTTCAATAATCGCCCAAATTACATATTTAATTACAATACTTTATTTGATAGGAAATTTTACTTGAAATTTAATGGTTTTTTTAAATGTTTGTAGAACCATACACATGCAATGGTTGGAGGGAAGTGTATGAGTACTAGACATCGACCAAAAACTATCCTCAAATTGTCCTGTTCTGTTATTGGCTAAAATCGTGCCAATTTAGGCAGTTCCAATCAGGCACCTACATTGAATCTTTTTTTTTTCAATTCCGATCACATCTCTCCCAAAACCTTACTGTAAGTAGACCATCAATATTCACTAGCTAGGCCTGTGTCCTTCCTTATGCTTCAATACTTTAAATATCTGTATAAACATTTGTTCCTGAAAATGTGAACTCATAAACTCAATTGTTCGTCTACAACAAACATCAGTTGTGAAAAATATATCCTGTGAAAAAATAGATTGTGTACAAGATCGACTCCATACCAAAATGTACTCAGTAGCTGCAGTTTAAGTTAGAAGCAACTAGTTTTTGGGGACTTGAAGACGTTTGAGATAATAACTCTTAGCTCAGGAAACATAGGACATTGATATAAAACTATATTTGAGACTAAATGTGCAATGTGGAATGAAAAACAGAAATACTAGAAATTCCATAAATTTGATAAGGTAATATCATAAGTTAATATATATTAACAGTTGGTTTCAATTTTTTCCTAGTAGCTCGTTTTCAATTTATCTATGAAATTATAAAGTGCAATTCCGTACATCCTAGACCAGCACCTCGTTGTTTGGGTAATTTTCAAGTAAAAAAATCAACTTTGCGAAACTTAGTCTCATTGGTTTGGTTTTATCTACAAAAAAATCCAAGTTCCAGTATGGCAGCTACCTAGTAAGCGCATACCAGATAGAACAACAAACAGATAATTTACAATACTAATGTTGTCCTAAAGAATGATATTCGCGCTATTATGGTGCCAGCAGGTTCAATGCATAGCTCCATTAGTAGCATGCATCATTACATTAACGGTTCATCTGGAGGTAGGACATCTTTCCACGAATCTAGCGCTACTGTACCCTTATTATGCAATGACAAGAAAAGAAGTACATGCTATACAAATATTTGTATGACCCTCAACTACCTATTGGTGCATTAACTAGTGATCATCATGTTCAGATCCTAGCAGTGACTTATCTTCCTCTTAATTAATCACTTACAGCTTCATCGATCTGTACTGTACGTGCTTCCCGGAAAGTGCACATGCACATGTAGATTCCATTCGGTATACCGATCAAATTAAGCCCTGCTGGTCTGGAAGAGATCACTTAGCTTCTACATGTGCATATGTGGCACCTGGCACCCCCTACCTGATTAGACAGTATGTAGGTGTGACAAGTGATGACCGGGGAAATAATTATCTTGTTCTGGTATAACGTTTATAATTTAATTTTGCCTTGCTGACCATACATGTTATATACACCCTATTTGCTTAATTGTGTTTGGATCAATTATGGCTTCCTTTCATTTGGCAGAAATTAAGGCCCCGTTTGGTAGAGCTTCGGCTTCTCATAAAATAGCTTCGGCTTCGGCTTTTTCGGTGGAGTGGCTTTTTTAGTGAAGCTGAAGCCGTTTTGCAAAACATTTGGTAAAACGGCTTCTCAATGGCAATATATGTAATTTTATGATCACTTAATGCTTGGAGAGGGAGGAGAAGCCGGTGAAGCCACTTTTTTCGGCTTCTCCTCTCTAGTGTAAGCCGTTTTGCGGCTTCTCCCCGGCTTTGGTGGTGAAGCCGTTTTGAAATTGACCCTTTGGTAGGGTTTCACCAAAAGCCGGTGGAGAAGCACTTTGAGAAGCCCTACCAAACGGGGCCTAAGTTGACTCTCACAAAATGTGATGCTTGATTGCCAACCTACCAACTTTATCTTTTTTCTGCTCAAATTTGTTGTTAAGACATCAAAAGTAGAGCACCAGGCATAGATTATAGATATACAAGTCCACTCCCTCCGTCCCATGAAAAGTGCAATCTTAGCATTTGAAAAAAATCCCATAAAAGAGTGCAACACTATTAAATAGATTACCTACCTGCATAATTAAATGGTCAGATTTATTTCGCATGCCAAAATTTACTGCATATGGTTAATAAATAGGGTATTAGAGTCTTTTCATGCCACCACTAATTCTAGAATAACTAGAATTGCACTCTTCGACAGGCGGAGGAGGGAGTACGCATAAGGCTAATAAAATTTTGGTGATAGTAAACGATGGACAGGTGTACAGGTGGACAGATCAGGGATGATGACGTCCATGTGGTTTGTCGTATCCAGCCGCCCTATGTCAGGCATGTGTAGAGCTAAAATAATTGCCCTACTACTACAGGACCACTAGTGGCAGTAATTAAGCAGAGCACTAATATAATCCTACCCTAATATTTATTAAAGTCTAATATGTTCCCTTGTAGAGAACATGTACTCCAGCTAGCAGCATGCACGTATCTTTGGTTGAACTATATTTGTAGTACTAGTGTGTATGGGAAAAGACACCACTGCTACACAAGGAAAGGTCAGTGACGAGATTCCTAAACATTTCAAGTCACTGAGGAGAACACAAAAGACCAAATACAGGATGAAGAAGGGCTCCAGGAGGGCTGCAGTCAGCCGGAGAGAGGCCAGTAGTTAGCCTGCTATGCGTTGAGAGCCCAGCTGCCCAAGATCCGACCTGTTGTTAGAGCCCAACTGCTACCACCGCTGATGTTACTACCTCCAATTCACAATACCTTTTGTTTTAAAATTTAGGAAGTGGATACAATGACCCTCTTACAGTCTTACCTTTAATCCATATTCTATAAACATCATATCGTATGCGCGTGAAAGAAGTTTTTAGTGGTGCCACTAAAAAGAGGGGTAAGATTGAAACCAACAGGCCAAGATTGCCGAAAGGTTGTAGAACAAACCCAGCACCCGAGGCTGACGACGGGCCTGGCCCCGGTCATCGGTTCTTGGTACGGGGAAACCGTGTCTCAATATTTGGGCTGAATTTTAAAGATGTCAACTTCCCTGAACTTTGAAGTGTTGGGCCCTAGGTCATGGAAGGCCTGGTGACATCGCAGCTGTACCACAAGATCATGGATGCGACCCAGGTAAAGGCCTCGGGAGTTCTATCGCCACGCCCTGTCTCACCTCACTGCTTGCGCTAGCTAGTGCGGTCTCGCGCGAAGTCATGGAGGTCACTACTGTGACCGGCTCCACCCTAGCAGGGCTCACGGTGGCAATGGTTGTGCCCTCCGTCCCCCACTAAGCTGCAACAAATTACCTTGTTGCCCCCTTCTACTGGAGCACCGGCGGCAATATATGAAGCTACCATCTCAACGCTGCCACTGGCGACAGCTAGTGCGCCAGTTTGTGAACTATTCGCGGCAGTGTGTCAGCTTGTGAATCGCAAGTGTATAGATCATTGTAGTTTTTCCCTTAGGTCCCGTTTGGATCCTTGGAATTGAATTCCATTCTAACAATCATAATTTAGACACAAATTAATTAAGTTACTATAATTATACGTGGAATATATTTGTATACTATTGTTGGTGATATGGGAGAGATACTTATATGCTGCATTTCTACGAGTCCAAAAGCATGCTATAAGAAGTGAATTCCATTCTAATAATCATAATATATAGAATCAATTTCCATCTCACACCCCATGAATTTAAGATAGACTTATATCTAAACTTTGAAAAGTTGTGGAATGCCACATTCCAAGATAAATTAGCCTACTCCATTAAGTAGATTCCAATTCCTTCATTTCCAAACAGGGCCTTAGAGTTTTTCATCCAAATTTTATCAATCTGTCGATCAGCAGCGAACTAACTACGGTTTTCCATGTAATCTAACAGATCAATTCTAAAATGAAGCAGATCAATTCTAAAATGAAGCGTTGATTGCATATAAAGGCAAACTTGTTGTAAAGATCAATGGCATGAATAAGGGTAGATCATATCCACATATATCAAATAACACCATCAATTGTAGGAAGAGCCTATCGCCTTCTAGTTGTAGTTCTAGGGAAAAAAAGCACATCATGCATCTCATCCATAGCAATCTTTAAACTAATACTTCTGGTCAACCTCCTAAAACCCTCCACCTTACACGAAAGTAGACCCTATCACGATCCCTCCTTCAGCATAGGCAGTTTAAGGGCATGACCACAAGTGGACGCGTCTAGCTATCATGAAGGGTCAACATACCAGATCTAATCACTATGATTACATAAAGCATGCTATGAAGTCTAACCGCGAATTAAACTAAGGAACAAGCATATTCATGATAAGTAGAAAGCATAAAAGGAGGCATTGAGTCGCTAACAGATCGGATGATATGAAAAACATTGCTCACATAATACATGTATTAGATTATCACTTTCGAGTACATACCATCGATGATCCACTACTAACTCCCGAACTCCACCATGGCACAACTGCGTAGGAAGGCCATAGTGGCTAGGTTTTGGCCTAAGCCATCTCCTAGATAACACCAAGAAACTTGCAACGGCCCTCAGCTCCCTCTAGTTAATGCCCTAGGTTTTCTAGTTAATGCCCTAGGTTTCATCAAGTTATGGTGGATGGATGCACATGCCGATGGAGAATGGAGATATTTATAGTCCATAGGTGACTGGGGCAAAGAGCATGTCGAATTGACCTAGAAAAGGACCAGGCCGATCGACCTGGGCCTCTTGGGCTGATTGGCCTGCCCCCTACAAGCCTCAAACGTCCGAGCACTCCATATGAAAGTTTTAGATCTTTTCGAGCCATGCAATTTTCTGACCAAATTTGCCCCAATCAGAGCTCGGATGAGGAAGATATGGCATATGCAAGTTCAGCTACTCCTGCCGGCCTTGAGTCTAATGTTCCTGATTTTGTCTTCCAATATCCAAAGTCTGGGCTCAAATCCAACTAGTACAAAAATCCTCTGTTTATGTCGTATTTTTTGTGATTTTGCTATATAGTCCAAAAACCCCACATGTAAATATGGGGTATTTCAGGTGCCAAGTGGCAGGTTAGTATAAGATTTAGTCAAAAATACCACTTAAATAGCACAAAAAGGTGGCATTAATGAACGCCAACACTACCTCGATAGGCTGCTATGGACAAGGCCTCATGGAACATCTTACCAACCCCCGGCTTTGTGATTTCTTGCAGTGTTAAGGAGTGGAGGGGCCAGAAGCCAGTGACCCATTTGGCCCGTTCCCGACAAGGAGGATGACAGAGATGAAAGAGATAAAACCCCCTAGCGAGGGACTGATGGCAACCAACTTCACTAAAGTGGAATGGAGGTCATCATGATGCAAACAGATATATATGGTTTTGGACAAGGTCAAACCTCCACCCCCTCTCCATTCAATCCACATCATGGCCGCTAATCCTATGCCTGCAAAGCCAACCACACTGAGGTTGAAGCTTGCTGATCAACAAAAACCCAATGGCATATATAGCAAGCGCTTGGCATCAAAATATGGAGGACAGTGGCTATGCCCAAGCAATGTAATGATGAGAAGGTGCTGAGTTACAACTCAAAAGCACCCACCAGATGCTGGGGTAGTTCAAGATGACAACAATGTGTATGGACATCCACTCTTCGAGAATCGCATGGAGGCCATCATGATGGACCAGCACCTGAGTCCCTAGAGCTTAGAGCCCATAGTTTTAGGTTGTAGTGGCGATCGTGTTTATTTTATTTTTATGGTTGAACAAATTCTAGTGTGGAATGTTCGTGGTCTTAATGTCATGCATGTCGAGATGTTGTACGCACGTTGGTCTTTCCTGCAGGAGTTTTGCAACATTTTCTAGTAAATATTGGGGTCTTGGTTTTTATGTGGGGGATTTTGATTGTTTCCGAATGAGCTAGAATTGAAGGAGATTCACCTGCAAGGTCGCTTGCACACGTAGAGTAATGAGTGGCTTGACCCATACTTGAATGTATTGATATGATTGTTATTGCAGTCGAATAGGAATCTTTATTCCCAAACTGCTTCCTAGAAAGCCTCTCCCTAGACTATTCGGACCATTTGCCACTTCTCATATGCACAGATTCAACCTTCGGAAAAGGTTCCATTTTGAGTTGATCTGGATTATGTATCTCGGGTTTTTGGAAACGATCAAAGTTGTATGGCCGAACCCATTATCCATAGCAGATGCTTTTGGGTCGTTGGTTGGTCATACGCAACACAACATGTGCTTTAAAGAGTTAGGAGGCAGAAGCATGGAGGGAGCATAAAATTACAACTAACCAAGGCCCAAGATCATAGGGCTCCCTCACTAGCAGAACACGCCATCTGCATGAAAAACTCACAATGAAATGTTTGCTACCGACTAGCCTCTTGGAAAGAACAATAAAAAGGCAAAGGTCTTGTATTACCTAGCAGGGGAAGGGGAATGCTAAAACTCGCTACATCCAAATCTATATGAGCCACAAAGGCTGGAAGAATCATATCACATTGCTAGAAAGTTGGGCCGTAATATTATTGTTAAGATGTGAATATATAATATTATTTTTTTACTATTTCAATAACATCTCGGGATGGCAAGGACCCTTGTCGTGGCTACTTGACTTTCAAGCATTAGGGTTCCAGAGTTGGGACCTCACTTTTCTCACTACGGACTTTACAGGAGGAGGTGTGGTAGGTTGTTGGGATCTACTTCCAACAAAGCCCCTGGATCTGATGATTTCATGGAACTCTTTTATAAGGTGGCTTGGCCAATCATTAGATAGCCAGTCATTCACCTATCAATGAGGCTTATTTCGTGCTAAAACCCAAGAAGAAAGACGCGAAAGAGATTAATGATTGTCACCCATTTACTTTGGTGCATGGTTTTAGCAAGTTGTTTGCTAAAGCACTATCCCTTCGCCTCTGCCTCTACTTGCCACGCTTTATTAGCATTAACTAAAGTGCTTTTATCAAGGGTCATCAAATTCAGTACAACTTCTGATATGTCCACCTTTCGGCAAAGCTTTTGCATGTAAGAAGCTAATGAGGTTGCTTCTCAAGGTCGACATTACTCAGACGTTCAACTAAGTTTCTTACATAGATTTTTCCTTCTAGAACTCACGCAGTTTCTAGGCTTACCAAGGAAGTTCTCTAACTAGATTTGACACTTCTCTCGATAGTGAGCATGAAGGTTTTAATAAATGAAAACCCAAGCCAATGCATCTTTCATGGCCGTAGCCTCAGACAAGGCGATCCACTATTCTACAAGTTGTTCCTCCTATTCATGGAGGTTCTCAATAAAATGATCTAGTAAGTGGACCAGCCGTCCGTTTGTTCACTCCATTTGGACTTTAAGAGATAAGGCTCCTTAGGCTTATAGGCCTAGGGGAGGAAGAAATCTCCTAGGCTGATCAGCCTAGGCTCCTAAAGCCGATCACCCGGAGGTCTTCTTCCACCTTCTTGACATCTGTCGATGTTTGTCCTTGTTGTGATATGATCTACTCTATGTTCCCCTACATGTGGCTGCAATGGTTTTGCCAAAATGCGATCTAAACTTGCCAACCTTGCCTCCCTTGGATGTCCTAGGTTTTTATACTTGTTGAGGTCGGTTAGGGTGCCTTTTGGATGAAGTATCTGCATGGATACCCTAGGGTTATAGAGGACTTTCATCCTAAGGCTTGAGGTGTTGTTTGAAGCCGTATTATGCTCAAGCCGATCGATCTATAAACCCCTTGGGTCGATCAGCCTACCCTCTTCAAGCCTCAAACGTCCAGGCAGGCCATACAAAAGTTGTAGACCTTTCTAATCTGACCATTTTAGACATTAAATTTTCCTCAGTCTGACTTAGGATGAAGAAGATATGGCTTGTGCAATTTTTGCTGCTCCTGCAGGATTGCGATCCAATGTTCGTGTGGTTCCAAAGACCTACTCGCCTGTTCTTCAGTGCATGCTGACCCTTGAGGTGGAGTATAATATGCTGGCAGCGAGTAGCGAGAAGAGGCAAAACCCTAACTCGAATAGATGTATTTCTAGCAACGGACAATAGATCTGTATAGGAGAACCACATTGTCTCACGTCGCGATCACGATCTAAACCAATTAGGTTTCCAAATCTCATAGATTTATAGGCCAACCAAATACAAAACTACAAAAGTAAGCCGTGCTCCCTCAAGGTGAGGGGCTAGATTTTGGCTCATGCAGGTTCCACATGCTTGCACCCTTCGCCATGATCCGGTGAGGCGATGTGAGATCAGTGAGCATGTGTGAGGCTTTACTTCTCGCTCCACACTCATAGTTTGGTGGATTGGAGATAACCTCACTATTTAAGTTGGTCATCCTCCATGTCCACTAGCAAGGGGCACCACTTCCACCACTTCCTTATGCCCACATGGGCCTTTAAGATTTATTTGGATTTCTAAAAATTAAATGGGTTTGGCCCATTAATTCCAACAGATCAGACAGATCAGTACCTGCAAACAAAATAGGGGCAACCTGAAGAAGTGGAACCAGAACATGCAAAATAAATCAAGGTGCACACATACTTGTAGAGAGTGTAATCTCACCTAGTCACCTATAGAAAGGTGTAACCCGACCAAAGGGTTAACGCATGCACCCATTGCTTGCACATGAAGAGAACCAACACCATTGCTTGCACATGAAGAGAACAAACGCAAGATGTGCGAATGATTCCCCATTCATCACCATCAGCTGCTCTTCGAACCTGAAAAGGTACACCGTTACATGACGGTACTCTATGTTTTCAGGGAGCAAGATATAAGCTCCAAAACTATTTCTTGGTTTAATTTACCCCTAAACTATTCATTTTACCCCTAATACAATTTGTTTTTTATTTCTCCATACACAAGTTGAATTTTTTCATGATTATGTTTTCTATAATTTTGTATCATCAGTCTTAATTTATTATCAAATATCCTATCTTAATAAAATAATAATTAAAATTGATGATGTATTTTTATAATATGTGTTATGACCTGTATTATCGTCTTGAAAATTTGAACTTAAGACTCCACTTGTGCATGGAGAAACAAAAGAGACAAATTGTAGTAAGGGATAAATTGAACCGAATCATACAGTTTATGGGGTAAACTGAACCAAGAAGTAGTTTATAGGTTATCCGGACTCTGGCTATACTTGAGGTGATTAATTTGGACTTTTCCTTTTCTAAAACGATATTTTACAACAATAAATTTTACAAATTGACCATCAACATATGAAACTAAATTTGCAAAAATGTATTGGCAACAAGCCAGTTTAACAATGAACTAAAATGTCAATCAAGAAAGCAACAAAATTAGTTTCGTAGAAATGAATGGATGAAGATTAGAATTAACTGTAACACACTAGTCTATATATGATACTAGTTATATAATTGTACATCGGCATGTGAAATGTAACATTAAACGTGCAAGGACAAATATAGTGAAAGGACACAATTAATCATTGCCTCACCTTTCATTTCAGGTCACATGAAGGCTGAAGCATTGATGTAAATAACTAAAATTCAGGCTCCCTGACTGAATTGATGATTCACACCATGTTTCTGAATTCAGCTCCTACAGGGGAGAGTTAGTGAATTAGTGATTCTAGGTTGTACCATTAAAAATTAACTTGGTAATTTGATGGTATTCGGATGAAACTTGCAAGAAAACAGTTGATGCAGACTTTACAGGTGAATGCTATCTTTGTTAGACAGTCAGGACATTGTAGATTGCTTGGTACTATGGACAAAACTATTTATTTGCTAAGTTGACTCTGCATCTAGCGTGCTACAAGCATCATCTGCTTGACTGCTTCTAAAGATATAGCGATGTTGTAGTTACAAAGTTTTAATCGTTTGGATTTGAATTAATGTTGTTGAGGCTAAGTCAAATAGAATCTTAGTAATGTTTTGCTTTGTTTGCAATTATGTAAATTTTACTTGTAGCTACTTTTTGGAATGTTCACTATGGGAGAACATGGTTTTAGTACTGCTTCCTACACAGCACATCCAACTTATATAAGAGATACATTACTTTTGAATTCACCTGTGGAGGACTCTTTAGTACACCAGGCGGTAACACCAACCGGTACTAAATAACTTTCGGGGGCGACCAAATTTTGACCCGGTACTAATCTCTCCGATATTTTTGTTAGATACTGAAGTTCCTTTTTTTAGTAGTGGTTCTGGAGCACCATGTAATATAACTTCCAAAATTGAATTAATTTGGGGCTCATTCCATATATTTATTTGATGTTTTCCAATATGCTAAAGCAATCAACCTATTATCTGAGCTGACTACAATAACAGGTAACATTTCAAAATCGGTGAAGTTAGCACTCCATCTTCCAATTCATTAGTCTCTCAAACACTATAAAAGGTCAACTGGAAATTCCAAGAGTGGAGGAGGAAAGTGTTTGACCTGGAAATTCCATGAGTATGAATCTGATTGACAACCCCTTGCTTCCTTCTCTAATTTTTTTTTCCTGTTCCTGCGTGCCTACAGGAGCTGACAGGTCGCCTCTGCTATGCCTCACCGTGGAGCCTCTCTTACCATTTCTGGGACGTTGGGATCCTCAAATCTAATCCCCTGCTGCCCTGCAGCGCTCTATATGACAGGCCAAACTGCAGTAGCCTGCTGTCCGTGCGCTAGCAAAGGCAACAGGGCAAGGAAGCGGACGCTGCAGCAGGCAGGGAGAGCTTGCAGGGATTTTTTTTTTTTTGGGGGGGGTGACTATTCTAGGGATTTTAGAAGCTTTTGGGTCGGTGACGAGGTGGACAGAGACATGATCAACTGCTAACGGGTTACCGGGCGATGTGGATATCCGTGACAAGTTGTGAATGTGCCAGCTCTAAAATTGAGAGATTCACATAAACTGAAGTTTATTCTAAAAGAAGAAGAAAAATAATGCAAGAATGTAGGAGAATTGTTCAAAAACAATGTCTACTATTAACTAGAAAGAAATATGCTCCAAAAATGAAGGATGATTGTTCCAAGATTTCACATTGTTATTGATGTACTTGAATAGGAAAAAAGTAAAGAAGAAAAATAAAAAGACTTCCCGATGATAAAACATTATTGGGCTGCTACTGATACAACCATGAAAGGTACACAGTAAATGTTATTCAACAAGTTGTTTCACAGTGAATAAAGATAACAGAACCATTCACCGCAAGTAAGATCCAAAGCAATTATTACATAGCAGTCAACCACTATAAAAGGATATATTGGTCACTCTTAAGAGGAAACTCCCACCTTTTTCTTTCTTCTTCATTGCCTTATGCTTCCAATCTTCTTTCTTCATCCTCCAATTTCCCTGCACATAAAGTGCAGTTTCTAATGAACATGATAGATGCATTCTCTAGGAAGACGAGTTCCAAGCAAAATGTTGGATTCACATATATGAAAATGATATATCATTATGTCTTGTAAAGAAATAATTAAATGACAGGTCATAAAAAATCTTCTATAGCATCAATTAACTGTTAAATCAAAACAATAGGATGTTAATGGGTACAAAACAAACAAAATGTAGAATCAGGAGCACAAAAAGAAGCATACAAATAAAATGTTGAATCAGGAGCACAAAAGAAACATGGAAATTACAAATATGAAAGTCTGGCTGAAGATCAATGCCACCACAATATATAAGGGAAACATTTAGTTAATGTGCAGTTTGGTGCTGCTGCATATTAGCTGGGAAACTTAACTTGATTAAACTGAATGCATGGACAAATATAATGGCAACAATTTCCATCAAGCATGCATACTAATTCACTTCTGCTGAATGCAACTTAAATTAACAGAGTCATTTTTGCCATCTAATTAGAATTTTCTATGTGCACAAAGAACATATAATCTTTTTATGACTATAATCATGAATACCATGTAGTCCAAAATATTTTATATGTTACACAGTAAAACAAATCATGATCCCGGAAGTCATTTCTGTGAGAACAAAACGATTCTAAAGAAAGAATAATTGGACAGAATTAATGCAGAAATAGCATGGTCCACTTTACAGTAAAAGGCAAGTCTGGTCCTGACGTGCATCAATACCAATAACAAGACATCCATACACATATACATAATAAATGAAGATTACAAGGGAGAAACTGATTCCAGATGCATGCATATAATGCTTTTACCAACTAATTATAGATTCTAAATAGATCAGGAGACAATGGATGAAATTTATCTCTAGATACAAATGGACATACAGAAAACCATATTAGCTGGAAGAAAAACATATTCTCCTACGTAATTAAAAGATCAGTCATTACTAGTTATTTCAATGACATCACCATATCCAAAAATACAAGCAGCAAGGGTAGATCAGTATTCTTTCAGTGACATTTACAAACCACAAGTAGATAAAAAGTATACTCAGACACAACTGGGTGATGTTTATCTGTTTAAGTACAGAATGAGGCATAAGCACATACCTTATGTTTCATGGTCCATCAGCAAATCCAGTTGTGTTCTATAAAAAAGGACATAGAAAGGAACCAAGTTATCCCAGTGATACATAAACATGGTATACTAAATATCGAAAATAAAATACTAACCTCACTAACTGGCACTTTGTTTGCCAGGCTCAGTGCGCTTCCTGTGTACAAACCAACGGCAACACCATACCCCATCTCCATCACATCTTCAGAAGTTTTGGTCTCAGGATTATAAATACTCAAAAGTCCTCCGCTGTTTATTGTGTCAATGACAAACACTATCCTCCCATCATTCAACACCAAGAAGGGGTGAATCGCATATGCAGGATGTCTGAAACTCAATTCTATGCTATATTGTTTGACCCATAGGCCCTTCTCAAAGTCAACCAAGAACCATAGGTCCATAGAGGAATGTGTGCTAGTAGCTGGGTGACAAGCAATAACTAAGCTTCCACTCAGTGCACCTATTGTTAATTGGAACGAGCAGTCTATATGATCAGCAGCAGCATCCATAAGGCTGCTTAGGGGTCCAGGGATACTTGGACTCCACTCTTCTGTCTCAAGGTTGAATGAGCCTATACGGCGCTTATCTTCGTCCACATTATATGACAAGAAGAAGTAGACAATCCCATTGATGACCACATTATCCCAATGGTCCATTTCAACTTGGTATGGTGGGGCTTGCTTTGCCCTCCACTGAGCATGGATGTTGCCATCAAGGGTGAAAACCTCGTACAGCTGCTCAAAGTGTCCACCATCAAGGACGAAAATGACACGAATCACCTTGTACACCCCCGTTGAGGCAACCTGCCCAAATGTAGCACTGAAAGAGTACTTGTATAGGTACTGATGATATGCTGCATGTTCTTCAGCAAATTCTGTTGGCAACACATATGCAACTCCAGTGGCTGGATTGAGCAATTTGACGCTCATGTTGGTCCAATCCACAACGCAGAGGAGGTCAGGCTGCCCGTACAGCACCCATTCCTCCCTTGTCGCATGAACCCGCTTGACAATGCGACCAGAGAGGTCACAAATGTCGTAAAGGATGCGGTCTTCCCGATGATATGTGTTGTAGCCGGCAACGATGAGTGGCTCAGGGTGGCGGGCCGCGTGGTCAGCCATAAATTGTGGTTTGGACAGGAAAGACCACCACGAACGGGACACGGCACGGAGGCGGCACAGATCCTTGGCCGGGAGGCGCAACAGGATCTCATTCACATTGTCCATGGGCAAGGGTGGCAGGATGTCTGCATATGCATCATGCCTAGAGTGCCGGAGCGGAGACCGCTCCATTATCTTGTAGCCAAGGCCACTGACAGCAGATCTGCAACAACATGTGAAACATTTTGCAATTAGCTCATTTGAGCAATACTGGCAATGGATCCAGGGGATAATACCAAATGAGAAATAATTTTATATGGTTGGTTTATAGCGGCTATTTTTTGGGTGCCGTGGTAAAGTAGAAATAACATTTGCTTCGAAAAGAAAAACTTGTAAGATCACAAACTGAAATCGTTTGTCTGGCTTGGCCCTTTATATCCTATTGGGCAGGCTTACGTACTGCACAATTTTATATGAGAAGTATCTTTTGCAGCTTCTTCATGATATATAAGATCTACTGGACAAATTTTGTGCAAAAAGGGTCTCCTGAATACATAAACTCCACATGCAATATGTTTATAGTAGTATATGCTTTGGTGTGAAACTAGACGCCAACTACCAAAGGTCTCAAAGAGGCTCTGTTGCACTGTTGAAGCAAAAATGAAGGTACCTTAAAATTATGGTAACACAATCAATCACTTAAGTTTCATAAGTTGCATTCCTCTTGATTTTTAACTTGTGAGGGTACTTTCTGCTGAGTTAATGACCCGAACAGTTTACAGGTGAATGAAAATTAATGGCCCTCTAAATTTGGGGGCTCCGTGCAGGCGCTCAACTTGCACATGCCCAGGGATGGTGCTTAGCCGGCTGAAGTTCTCAGTTGCTATAAGACGGTTACGTAGTTCTTTTTTTTTAAAGCTTGGGTGGCTCTACAGCCTTTCATTACCATCACCAGATTCCGCTAAATCGTGGATCACTTGCACATTTACAGAATCGGGAAGAGGGCCAGTTCCGAACCCCAAATTTACGTAGTTCTAGTTGACAGTGAAAACGGAACCCTGATGGGTTTGGGTGACAACTGTCTGGAATTTCGTTGCTATGGTAAAAATGAAACTTGGGTATACGAGTCGTGGGGAAAAAAAATAAGAATGGTTTTGCATTTGTCCCAGGGCATCTTTCCGACCATCCACCCATCCAGTTTCAGCGGAATCATGGCATGCAGCGAGCAGAAATAGGGATATGTCATCTGTGCACTCCGCACTCACACACTGAGCAGAGCTTACCAGACAAGCACCATGGAGGCCTGGAATCTCGATCGGGTCCCCGGATCGATCGCCGCAGCGCCGCTGAGCTCGATCTGCAGCCATATGCAACGGAAGAGCTCAACTTGCCGGCCGGCCTAATCTCAGAGAGTAGACAAGGCGGCGCCAGTGCCAATCGCTTACCAGGATATGTCGATGGATATGCAAGCCGAAGTACGCGGACGGCTGGAGACGATTTTGGTCGGCGTGAGAAACTGCAGTCCCGTGGAATCAAGAACCGGGATCCATCGTCGCTGCTGCCGCCTTCCGGAGTCAGCTGCGACAACGAAAAGAAGGAGATGAACTTACGGACCTAAACCTTACATCAAGGACAAGGAGTAGATAAGGTGCGACCGTGCGGGCGCCAAGCGCTTACCTGAGGATCTCGAATTCTAGATCGATGGACTCGCGGGCTCGACGGATCGGAGGACGGCGGCGGCAGGAAAGGATTTCGATCGGCCGGCGCGAGGAGCTGCTCCGCCGGGGGGAAGAAGTGGTGGTGGCGTCTGGTGAGATCGATGCAGATGGTGTTGGGATCTGGGGACACCGGCGCCGCTGAAGAGGACTGCCGCACGTCACGAGCTACTTATGTCGCCAGCCAGGCGCGTTTTCCTCGAGAAAGAGAAGAAAAGGAAATGGGGAATAGGCCTAACGCGAGGCCAGTAGTCCCTGCAGTGCAGAAATGGTATCCTCGTGCTTTCTTACCTCCACTGGTAATCGTGTATCTTGCATTATTCTTGCCAAAAGGGTTAGGTCTTAGCTTCGTTAGGTTTTTTTAAGGTATTTTAAGGTACGGGAGTCCCATGGCTTAGAGGAATGCCGGGAGACGGAGATAGCGAATAATGGTGGGAGGGAGTGAGTCAAGTTGCCATAGGAGAAAGCTAGAGAGGGAGAGAGGGTGCGGCGGGAGGTAGAAGAAAGTTTGCGAACCAACGGATGACAATCCAATCGCCACTAGGATGTTGAATTCAATCTCTACCTTTTATTAAAGAGAACTATTTATTTGGTTAGTCCTATGTGCGCCGACATGTGGATGCTTGTGAAAATCAAACGTTATCGATAGAAACAGACAACTCTAGCCCTAGTAAACAAAACAAGACATCAAAATACCCTAGCTTTGCGCCAGCAAGAACCAAAGGTTGAAACGAGAAATGACAAGAATCAGAAGGGAACTAATCGGAGTAGACAAATCGCACGAGGTTCTCGCCCTCCTAACAGAACACAAGTGACGGCATCCAAGGGTAAGCATACGGCATGTCAAGCACTAACCCGGAGGAGTCATAGCCATGGTACTCGAGGTGGTGGCGGCTGTTGAAAAGGACCTCAAGGATCAAGAGGTGCTCTTGCTAGACATTGTAGTTAAGATAGGCAAAAATCTTGTAGGTGAATACGAGCACCGGGCCACAGTGATACGGCGAAGGTTTTATGTTGACGCGGCAAGCCACTTGGGCGAAAGATCTTGGTGGGTGTGAAGAACTGAAATGGGTCCACAACGGTACATGTTGCCGAGGCTCACTGACTATAGCGGTGGGTGTTGCCAATAGGGGCGCGGCCGATATATAGAACACTGATGGCAGATACCCTACTACTAGGAGTCTAGGACCCATTGATGTCTAGTGGCTGGCGCACTAGGTGACATCGTATGATAAAATACCATCTTGTGGGTGAAACATACGAGGTCAGGGTGGATCGATGTGCTGAAGACAGCCGGGAAGAAGAGGTCTGGGTGTCAATGACCTTGTCACCTTTTAGGCCCTTCATGGATGGCCCTGTATTGTGGTTGTGTCTAGACCACAATTCCGCAACTCCATCGATCTGGTTGGGCTCGTGTCTCGAGGGTGTTAGGGTGTTAATGGCAACAGTAGGTCTACACAAGAATCCTCACAATCATGTAAAATGCATAGTTGACCATCCATGAAAATTATTTTTTTTCCAATTTTACATAAAAGCCATCATAAAAAGCTTGTCCTAATTAGTAGATAATCTACTACTATTATAAAAGCTTAGAACATCATAGTCTGCCTTAGAAACTTTGTAGGGGCATTAATCCAACGCGTAGAGCTACAGAATATTGCTTCATGCTCGTATCAAAGAATGACTGAATGAGGGTTTTTTGCCAGTAGGGAGCGGGTGGTGCAAAACTGCAAATGGAAAAGAAGAATGGTGGCGGTGACTGAAGCACAGAATATTGGTTCATGCTCATTATATGGATCGTGGGTTGTGGCCCATCACCAAATTCACAGGCAAACAAGTTGGAACAAACACTCTTGGGCTCCGAACCCATTTGTCATGCTAGTAAGAAAATTCTGGGCTAGACCGTTCTGGCCCATGTAATTTTTGGCCATCCAACGCTGGATATACAGCTTCCGGTAGATTTTTTTGTAGTGGGCTTCAAATGTTTGAGATGTGTGCAGCAGCCCCCATCCATGGAATAAACTCCCGAACCCGAGCACCAGCCACTCCCTGTGCGCTGCTGCCGCCGCCACGCCGGCCACCGCTGCACCTCATGCAGCCTCCATGCTCGTCGCGCCACCAGCCGCGGCCCCGACCGCGTTCACCAGCACCGTGTGTGCGCCACGGCGCCACGGCCCCCGCTGCCACCATGCCACCATCTCCACGCGACACCTCCACCGGAGTTGGAGAAGAACAATTTATTTTTTTAAAATGTTGATCCTAGCTTGTGCGAAAAAATGTTGAACTCAGTTCGTCCAAATGTTGAAATAGGAGGTGAAAAATGATGATTGTAGTATCTATACCTAATATTAAAGAGAGGATGTTTATTTCAATCCTTCAACCGTCATGGTCATTTTACGAAAAAGCCCTTCAAATTTTCAGTAATCAACCCGCAGTCCAATTTTGAAGAGAGAGGGGCCTTGGGTGAAAAAAGGAGGGAAGGGAGGGGGTTAAAGGGGAAAACGCTTCTCCTTTCTTAAAATAGAGGCGACGGAGGGGATTGAGCGCCCCGGCGGCCGGAGTGGGGGGCGCACCGCTGCCCCGCGCTGCTCGACGGCGAGGTCCGGCGGAGCGCGCAGCCGAGATGCAGGCGGGCAGAGATGCGGCATGGCGACGGAGAAGAACGATGGGGGCGCAGCACGGCGCGACTAGAGCAGGGTCGCAGAAGAGCTGTGCAGCAGGCAGGGATAGAGAAGAACGGCGACGGCGCGGGCGTAGCGGCAGGGACGAGCAGAGCCACGGGTTGCGCGGCGGAGGATAGAGATGTACGGGTCCAGGAAAGGGAGAAACGGATAGGATAAGGTAGAATTTTCTACCAGAGAAAAAAACAACCATGACGCGGAACACCCAGTCCTGCTCCCTGAGGTGGTGCCCGTCGAGGAGCGCGGAGCTCAGCGGGCGGGAACGCAGGCGCGGGCTCGGTCGACTCTGGCAGCGCGTAGCTAGGCATGGGGAAGGACCCTGCAGCGCGGCCGTGGCAGCGAGGGGCGGAGGTTTGGGGAGCATTGTTTAGTGCTAACAGAAAGTCGTGCCGCGTTCGGTGACGACGACGTGCTGTTATTATACTCTATACCGATTGATGCTAACCGGCACAGCGATCCGTGCTCAGTAATTAAACACACGGTCTTTTGACCGGACCATCATTGAGGCGTTCATGATTAGCCATGCCGTAGATGAGCTGATGCGTGAAAGTGAACCGTGCAACGCGAGTAGGGTAAGCAAGAAGCTTGCAAGCTATCGAGACTTGCACAGCAACGAAGAGCCTCCCCTATTTTTTGTTTTTCAAAACAGAAAAAGCGGTGGCCCATCCCGGACGGAGAGAAAATTTTCCCAGTATATGATCACCTATAATTTTCCTATTCCTTAGATTAGTACCACCTCGCCATCCAAAACAGCGCCGCACCAGCTTAAATGTTCGTCCTCACGAGCCATCCTCGCCGAGCTCGGTTGCGCGGGCTTGTAACCCAAGTGGGGGTATTAAGGTGGTGTGGATGTTTGGTGCGGACTCTGAGGTTAAGTCTGTGGTGTGCCCTTGCTGGCCCTGCCCATTCCAAGTTGTAATGGCTTGTGCAGCCCAAGTGAAAGCTCAGGCTTCGCTGGACCTGAAGTGGGGGCTTCGTTGGACCTGAAGTGGCATGAACAACGTGAGGCTGGCTTCACAGAGCAGCGATCACTGCCCACTTCGAACGGTGGAAAGCTAACAGGCCACTACATCACGGGTCCGACCTGGATCCCGAAGAGCCGGTGGCGAGGATTAGAGAGGTAGAGGGTAGGCGCAGGGCTAACCGGATGGCAGAAGCAAAGCGAAGTGGGGCCCACGGCAGTGGTGTGCCATGGGTAGCGCAGCCATGGGTAGGGGTCGGGGCCTGGTCGGATCGGGAGAAATGTGGTGCGCTACACGACACGATAAAAAATATCGTGTGCCAATTTCGCCGTAGCAACGCACGGGTTCTTTTACTAGTTTTTTTATAAAATATTGATCTTTATTTTCGAAAATGTTGAATCTAGTATTCTTAGATGTTGGTTTAACTTTTAAAAAATATTGAATCTGGGATGTTGAAATGTTGATTTGACCTTTTAATTGGGGCTAGTGGCTTTAAAGCTATTAAGTTTAATTAGCTTCCACAAATTATATATATAGCAGCCCCTCGAGTACGTGGACGAAATAAGCAAGACTCCCGAAGACTCCGAGTCTGGATCAACACACCCAGTCAGTTACCGGCTGTTGTCCGATGAAGTCAGGCGCCGATTCGGACAAAGTAACAAAACAACCGACTCCGAGTCTCACTCCAGCCACGCACCCCGTCCTTAAAACCAATCGAAACCGCACGCAATCTAAACACCTAGTCAATCCAAGGTATTGCCAGCGCTGGAGTTCTTGTCCCGGTGCGCCGACCTCTCTCTCCACTCGGCCGGCAATCGCGATGGCGCCAGCACCGCACCTAGCCGCTGCTGCGGACGCAGCCGGACGCTCCAAGGGGGACTCTCTCCTCGTCACCGCCGTCTACAACCGCGCCGACACCTCCCGCGTGGACGTCAAGCTCGTGGACGTGGCCTCCGGCGCCATCGTCACCCAAGTGGACAAGCAGAGGACTACCGGCAACATCGCGACCACCGGTGGCCTGATCTTCCTCGCGCCAACCAGCAGCACCGCCGCGTCCATCGGCGTGCTCAACCCGGCCACCGGCGCCGTGACCGACATCCCCACAGGCACGCCGACGAACGGTGGCCCGAACTCGCGGCCGGCGTACGTATTTGGGCAGGTCCCCGCGACCGGAGGATACAAAGTTCTCCGCATCGACACTGCCGGCGGCCATGGTCAACAACCTTACCAATCATGCGAGATCCTCAGCCTCGGCAGCCGCTGGAGGTCGGCACCGAGCCCTCCGGTGCTCGTCAACACGACGGTCTCCCGGCACCGGGCGGTCACCCAAGGGTTCGCCCACTTCTTGACGACCTCTCGCACGGCCTTCAGCGGCGACTTCGACGGCATCGCCTCGTTCGACCTGGCGAAGGAGGAGTGGAGGCCGAGCCTCCTCCAAGGCCCGCTCCCCTCCGAGAGCCGCAACTGCTGCCGCTCCAACCTGAGCCTGGTCGAGCTCAACGGCTGCCTCGTCTTCGTGCACCATGACTACCTCTCTTGCTGCATCGACATGTGGGTGCTGACGGACCTGGAGAAGGGGACGTGGTTGAGGATACAGTCCCTGCACCTGGGATTGATTCTGCACGGATGGGAAGAGCCCAAGAAGGACCAACCGGCGCCATTGATACCGATCACGCAGCACCGCAAAGAGATCTTTGCGCAGCCGTTGATGGTGCTCGATGACGGCCGGATCGCCTTCTGGGTGGGAGTTCCGAATGGCGCGGTGAGGGTGTATGACCCAAAGACGCGCAAGTGCATGGAGGTGGTGGACATGGGGAAATCTTGTAGTATGGTTGGATTGTACAAGGGGAGACAGCTGGGGTTAGCGAAGTAGTAGCCGGAGGAGAGCGAATTGCTACAACCTTTTGGTTTTTGTTTTGAACAATAAATTTGTTGATGTATTCGAGATAATAATGTATTTTATTTCTCCTTTTTGTTTTTGAAAAATGGGTACATGCAAGGTGCACGATGATTCATTTTTTGCCACCGAAAGAGTAGGATTTAATTTACCACATCGAAAGATTTTAGACATCATTGCACTACTGAAAATATTACTACTATTCCAGTAATCCATTTGTTGTGCAACGCATAACGCACCATACGCACTTAGAAAAAAAAATCCATTCTACTCCTTCCGCCTCAAATTGTAGGTCATTTTAGCATTTCTAGGTGCATAATTTTTATTGTACATCTAGATATATTAGATATAGTCTATGTATAGATGTATAATGATATCTATGAATCTAAAAAAGATAAAACGACCTACAATTTAAAACGGATGGAGTACTCAGTAAAATGTGTATTGTGCTATTTTAGAAAACAAAATCAAGCATGTAAAATGGATGCCTATATTCCTTGCGACGACGGTGTCTTCCGGGGCGGCATCTGGCTTGTGTGTTGTGTGCTGCCTCCATGCCGTCTGTCGTTCGTGGTGACAACGTCCTCTCTCAGACTCGTGCCTGTGGGCATCACCGACCACAAAAATCACGGTAACACTGTAGACATCGGGAGATGTCCGGCTACTGCCTCCAACGGGGGTGCCGGCTGGATGTTGCGGCACCAAGGGCAAGATCACATCGCGCACTATTCCCACCCATGACCTTGGCAGCTTTACCCTGGAGCCTGGACTGCCGGTGCCACCTCTGGCACTAGGTGCGCATGGTTGACCTGGAATCCGGTGGAAATTGAGCTCATTGGAGGAAAGGCAGGAGCCCTAGTGCCTGTGCTACGCGATCCTGTATGACATGGCCATGGGGACGACGATGGAGCCCCTACCGTGTCACCCGTGGATGTGGAGCGATGTAGACGGAGAGGAGGTGGCGACAAGCTTTTTAACATGTTGCTGAGGATATGTGATGTGAGCAGTGGCGGAGGGAGGGAGGGGCTGAGGGGCCCTGGCACCCCAACATCTGGTGCCCCCACGGTACCTCTTTCATTAGCTAGATAATCTCTAATAGTTTACTAGTTAATAAATATAGTCAGTGCTATGCTTGTTTATTCTCCCTCCGCATTTATCTCAACGACATTTATTTTATTTAGGATTATTCTTCATTTTATCTTCTCATTTCATGTTCTTTGTCTTTATTATTAGCATGATTCTTTTTTATCCTAGAATTAGATTGACCGCTGGAGGTTAGACACCAAGGTGTAATTACATTTTGTTCCCATATTCTGATTTTTGGGCCTTCTTTTGTATTGTAGAATAAACATTTTTGTTATTATCCATGCTCTTTGTATATATATTTCATCATGTATGATTAATTGTTGTCAGCTTAAATAGCCTCCCTATGCTTAAATCCTGGCTCCGCCCCTAGATTTGAGGACCAACGTGCACGTCGACGTGGTGGAGCCGTGGAGATGGACAACTGCATCGGCATCGTCGGTGTTTATACTAGCGGCACGTAGTCATATTATTTGTTTAGGACCTGTTTAGGAGGACTTCTCCCAAAACGACTTCACTGGTGAAGTCAAACACGGTGAAACAAAAAATTATGATTTCACTCGGCTTACAGTTTATTTTAAAATTGGCTTACAAAACAAATTCACACCACAGTGGCTCATTTTGTGCAAAATAAGTGAATTGGAAGCCGAAATAATTCCTCCCCAACGGAGCCTTATAAGCACCAAGATCATTGATTTGTACTCCTGGAAGGGCTACAATGACACGAGACATTATATGCAATTACTAATAGTGAGATCAAAACTCTAGTTTAATTTGCACATAATGTGCAAAAAAGATCAAAATAAACGGACTCAAAGAGTAAAATGAGAGAGAATGTTTCCATGATAATTCATAATGGAAAATAAAACGAGCATATTGTAGGTTCTAGGATGTAGTCACTTGTTATTTCGTGGTACGTCGCCTTTTGGTCCAGAAGCACTTAATTTGTTGCCCATTTGGTAGGGCTTATTTCGCTTTCGGCTTCACAGTTTTGTGAAAAATAAGGTACTATAGTGTGAAGCCGTTTTATAAGCTGAGCCTAAAACGAACTAGAAACCGGGTGAAGTCACTATTTTTTGCTTCATCAGTGAAGCTATTTTGGTAGAAGCCCTCCCAAACGGGGTCTGAATATACGTAGTTACACTGTTGCGATATAAGAGTGTGATCTACTTTGTGACCAGAAAGTGCATATACTATTCAAAAACGAATTGATGAGTCGTCGGCCAAGGCGGTTTAAATTTCTTCATGCCAGTTTTCACGTAGAACTAGGATCGTGCCCGTGCGTTGCTACGGGCAGTGAAAATTTATATAACCAATTGGATGTTGTTCATAGGTTTAGCTATAGAAAAAGAGGCAACTATCTGCTTCTTGCATCCCACCCTTAAAATTTCACATTTTCATGGAAACAACAAAATCAGAAGTCCTTTATTCAATGTACAAAAAAATATTTCAAAATATACTTGAAGCACACCTTGCAGCTTTGTCGATTGGTAATAGTATTACTGTAACTTCTAGTACATTGAGTTATTAGCACACCTTGCAACAAGAGATCGTGTACATGATGTCCATTAGAACATAAGCGTACTGATGATATAGTCAACTCATATTGATAGGTGTCAGCTTAAATTTACTTTGATACCTGCATCATGGTAGATCTTGCAGGGAAGGGAAAAATATTGCCATTGCCTAGCATATTTAGGAGAAATGCTATACGGAATTACTAGAAGCCATGGCGATTCTATTAGCATGGACCATGCCAGTCTAGCAGCTGTAAGGTGTCAGCAAGTTCTTGTTGTCCAGGAACTGCTCGAGTCCTTTCTAAATCTGCATAGCACCAATGACGAATTAAGACAAATCTGAACAGAATATAAGCAATGAAGCACAAGAGAACTCAATGGTTCAGCCACACAATGAGATGAAGGCTGCTGCTCTGAAACTGCATTAGAACCGGCCAGTAGTGATCTGCAGATTATTTTGCCTATACCATGTGTGGTTGAAACATATCTGCAAACTTTCTATCTACCTGCATGCAGTGATCTCCCCCCTTTTAATTCATGAGTCCCTACCCGCAGGAAGAAAATGACGTGACCACAAAAATGAAATCTTCACCGTAAAGCTATATATATTGTACTCACAAATGCATGTGGATAGCTAAATGCAAGTGTCTAATTCAGAATGGCTTCTGCATCTACAAATGTATGTCGATAGCTCAATGCAATAGAAATCATGCATGCTTCGACAAGAATATGTATTTCTATAGCAAAACTCATTGAAAGGCACGGATCAGTTTGATTTCAAGTGAACATGAACTACTTGCTCCATCATGAAAATGAACTAATAAGAGTAAATATCATTGTGTACCCAAATATAAAAATACCCAAACTGAACTAACCAGAATTATGAAAAATACCACTGCAAAGACACAAAGGCATGTCCCACTCTATACTGAAAGCTGAATGAAATTAAACAAATTTAGCAACTCAACAGGCATTGCAATATAAGTCACATAACACAGATCAGACAACTTTTGTCTATGATCTCGCTTAACTACTTAAGTCAGGGCTAATTTAGCCTAATAAAAATGTCTTCAATGTGTTACTTTAGTCTGACAAAAACTGCCCAACCAAATTGATATTGTTTTTATGCTGCCAGGCTAGTAGCAATGCAATGAGGAATTAACATAAAGGAAGTTGTGTTTGGAACAAACTAAAACAAAAATCTACGCAGGAATTTGCTTCCTTACCAACAAAATCTTGGAATCATTCCAAGTCTGTTCCTGATGGAGGCTGACAGATCTATCAAATCAAAACGATAAAATTGAATTGTGCAAACTAAAAATAACAAGAGTCATACGGATCAACATGTGTTTTTTAGCATAAGAACAGACAAACTCGTGTGTCGAAAGCCAAGGAACACCTTAATTAGCTCCAACTACCTCTTTATTTTCTCTTACAAATTGATGGGGCACAAATATAAGTGAGAATCAAAATGAGCCTGAAAGATTTGTCACATGGAAGATACTTTATTGCTCAAATTCCGATCTCAGTTTATATGAAATTTATTCAAGGCAGAAATTTCATCATATGAACACTAATTATAAACAACAGTTGGTCTGCCTGCAACTCAAAATGCCCAACTAAATTTTGACTATATGTTACACATGTCATACAGTGCACTATGATTCATTCTTTATCATAGAAACTATTCCATAAGTATCTCAACTATCTGCTGGCAGAAGTAGCAACATCTTAGCTGATACTTGATCAAAATTAACACACCAAGATCATACTAAATCTTCTATAGCATCAATTAACTGTTAAATCAAAACAATAGGAAGTTAATGGGTACTAAACAAACAAAATATAGAATCAGGAGCACAAAAAGAAGCATAGAAATAAAATGTTGAATCAGGAGCACAAAAGAAACATGGAAATTACAAATATGAAGGTCTGGCTGGAGATCATTGCCACCACAATATATAAGGGAAATATTTAGTTAATGTGCAGTTTGGTGCTGCTACATATTAGTTGGGAAACTTGATTAAACTGAATGCATGGACAAATATAATGGCAACAATTTACATCAAGCATGCATACTAATTCACTTCTGCTGAATGCAACATAACAGAGTCATTTTTGCATCTAATTAGAATTTTCTATGTGCACAAAACAGATATACTCCTATTTAATGTTTGGGAAAGAAACCAGCATTTGTTTCTATTATCTTTTTATGACTATAATCATGAATACCATGTAGTCCAAAATATTTTATACGTTACACAGTAAAACAAATCATGATCCCAGAAGTCATTTCTGTGAGAACAAAACGAATAGAATAATTGGACAGAATGTAGAAATAGCATGGTCCACTTTACAGTAAAAGGCAACTCTGGTTCAGACGTGCATCAATACCAATAACAAGACATCCATACACATAGAAATAATAAATGAAGATTACAAGGGAGAAATTGCTTCCTCTGGTTCTCTTTAGAAGACATCCATACACATAGAAATAATGTATGCATATAATGCTTTTACCAACTGCGCCATAGTCAGGAGCAATCAGAGCCTCTTTTACCTCCTGCTCGTTTGCTTCCTCTGGTTCTCTTTAGAAGAACAGTTCAGCCTGCAAAAGAGAAATAAGAAGCACGATTACATGGTGAAAGAAATATCTGATTCCTAGAAGTCAAACATTAGCAGGAGACAGAGATTGAAATAGTTGGATAGATTGAAATATCTTATTCCAGACTTTACTAACTCAGCAACCTAAACTGTATTCATCTGAGGTATTTCATCAACTAAATGGATGGAACATGGTTTCTCATAATATGTACCAAACCATATTTTTTTACTTGGGAATAACCAACTATAAAAACCTGGATCCACCACTGCAGGAGAGCAAACTGCAACTCCAGCTAAAAACTTTTGCTATCATTCATGCCATCCCTAGTAGTGGAAAAAAAGAAGAATAAAATCCCCCAATCATCTCATCAGAAAAGGTACTTATGAACCTATGCAAAGATATATCAGCGCTCATCTGAATACGAATGCAACTTCTAACCCAGACACTCACTGCATAGTAAACTTTTCACAAGAACCATAGCTTTACATCAACCATCATACTAAGAGATCCTTATTGTTTGAACCAACAGATATAGATTTTGCAATGGTAAAAGCTCTTTTAGATTTCTAAATGTTTCATTGTTGTCTGACAACTTCTAGTCAAGTTCCCATGCGCACAACCATCATTTAATTTGGATATAAAGAAATCTCCATGATGCTACCAGTTTTAGTCAAAGATGCAAGCATTATGTCTAAGAGTACTGCTAGGCCCAATGGATGTGAGATTAATAATGGTCGCGTGAAAAAACAACAAGTCCTAGATTACTTAACACATCTACTAATCTCTTAAATCAGAGTAACATGCAGCCATGAAAATTCATATGAAGTATACATGGTGAATCATGCATTCTGTATTAAACTCAGATGATACATTTTAAGATTGTAAGATTTCTCCAAATGGTTGTTGTCCTTAAAAGACGGGTAACAACTTGAATATAAGTTTATAATAAGTGAGAATAAGAAAGCTAAATATCTGCATCAATTCAAATAGAATCTGAGTGAATAAACTTGAAAACATGCATTTGTTTGAAGCTTACAAGATTAAAATCTGAAAACTGGGGAGGATTAGGATTTTATAACCCGGTCACGGGAGAGCCACGGACAGTTGATAGCTAGCCAGTCAAGAAGTGCATCTCTACTGCCAGTCAAGAAGTGCAGATTCATAGCCAGTGGTTCGTGCCATCTACTGATAGGAAAAATCAAACAAGAAGAAAACACATCAGTCATCAAGGTAGGAAACTCAAGTGCTTGGTGCGAGCCTGTGATTGACATACCCATGTTGTCGTCGAGATCACCGGACCCACCTGGGCTGCACATGGAAGGTAAACGAGCTCGATTTGGCATCGCGCATCCACCATGGCCATCACGGGCGGCTCGAACCTAAAACCTAGGTCATCGTCCGTGGTGGCACTGCACAAGGGCCAGCACCCTGCGTGTGATTCCGCTCGGCGTTGAGGATGGTGCACATGGCCATCCGAACGCATGTTGCGCCACCTCCGAGGATCCATCCTCTTATCCTCCTTGAGGTAGCGCGGCGGCTCGAGCAATAGCCCCGGCCTCCGAGGGGTGGCGCCTCGGCTCGGGAGACAGCCGTGAGCGGGCCGAGCGATGGCCGGGCGAGAGTCGGCGAGGGCGGCAAGCGGCGGCCTTGCGAGCGGGGGGGGGGGGCGGGGGGCGAGCGACGCAGTTTTTCTCCCTTTTTTATCGGGGGTTGGGGGCGAATAGGAGGGAGTGTTGGTATAGTCGGGCTATATGGCCTACGGCCCGTGGGCCGGCCCACGACATGATTTTTTGGCCCGGTCCAGGCACGGCCAGCACGACGGCCGGCGTGCCCATGCTGGCCCGGTCTACACCACGGGCCAAGCCGGGGCCGCTGCCTCAGCCCACCTGCTAGCCTAGCACAGCCTGGCCCATTTGGCCCATCGGGATTATGTGGGTGGCCCAGCCTGTTAAGGCCCGCTCGGCCCACGTATAAAAACCTCCACCTCCAAACCCTACTTCCTCATTCCTGTCCTCCATCCTGCCGCCACCTCCGGCCTCCCCGGCCGCTACCCCCGCGACCCCCGCACCCTCCGCCTCCTCGTCCCGCGCCCCTCTGCCGCCTCCTCCCGTGGCCCTCCACCGCCTCCCCGGCCGCTTCCCCCACGCTCCACCGCCACCTTCCCGACCGCCTCCCCCACGCCCCTTCGCCGCCGGTCCTAGGCGCCGCGAGCGATGGCGTGAAGATGCTGTGCCCGGGGGCCGAACGAGCACGGCGAGGTCGTTAAGGCCCGCCAGGCCAGCATGCCAGCACGGCCCACCTAAGGAGGCCATGGGCCGTGCCTGGGCCCCACCTTTCGGCACGTGGGCCGGCACGGCCCGGCACGGTTAATGTGCGGGCCTAAACGTGCCGGGTCTAATTGTGCCCGTACCAGGCTAGGCCGGGCCACCCGTTTGGCCATTTATAAGTGTTGGACAGGAAGCGGCGGAGGGTGCAAAGAAATCGGAGGGTGCAAATTGGCTAGCGGTGGGACGAAGAGGCTCGCGTCACGAAGGGTGGACTGAAAGCGCGGTACTACAACGTTTGGTGGCCTTTTTACTTATTTTTTTAGCTGTAGAGTTATATACAAATACAATAACGAAGCCGTGTATCAACGGAGCTCAGTCCACAATATCTGAACATAAAAGACTTCCCTGATATATGCCAACATCAACAATGCCTTTTACGGTGGACAGATCAGTGGATGTGCTTGTTCTTGGATCATATGCTTTAAGTGCTCCTTTCCTGTTAGCCCAGAGGAGTATCTTGTCGTCGTCTAAGATCCCTAGCGGAGAAACCAGTCCATCCGGGTGACGTATAGGCGGACATCACAGGGAGTATCGTTTGGTCCATAGGCCCTTCTCTAAGGGTGAGTTTGGTTGATCGAGCTGTGACTTCTAAAAAAGCTGCTATGACTTGTGGGCTGTGAAAAAGCTACTGTGAGATGTGAGTTGTGGAGAAGTTGAAAGCTGTTTGGTTGGAAAACTGTCACTTTTGAAGAAACTGCTATTAGTGGGCCCCACATGCCATCCATGTCCCACATGTCAATCTCCCGTACATCTTCCTCGGGCCAACGGAGGAGAGCCGCGGGCGGCTGGCCGGCTGCCGGTGGGCAGAGCTCGTGCGCGCTTGCGAGGCCCAGCAACGGAGCTCGCGCGCGCCCAATGTCGTCAGCCTCCCCTCCCCTCCTCCTGCTCCTTGCCCCCATCCTCCTGCTCACCCCGTGTGCATCTGCAGGTGCCGCTGCAGGGGTCGGGATGAACGGCAGGGACCAGTTCGGCGGGGACGGCGCGCTGCAGAGCGCCATCGACTTGGTGTGCGGCCTTTGCGCCGGAACAGGAGGGGCACCGCCGCGGGAGAGGTGGAGCGCTGGCTGGAAGAACCTGCCGGGCCGGGGAGGTGGAGCGGCGCCGAGTGGGAGAGCGCCGGCGGGTGTGAGGGAGATAGGGCAGTCGGAAGAGAAAAAAAGAAGCGAACCGGTACAACATAACCAGTTACAGTGGGTAAATTTCATGAAAACACTGACCCACAGCCGGCCAAAGCCACTCCTTCCCTGCTGTGAAAAAAGAATTACCTAAAAGCAGCTTTCTTAAAAGTGCCTGGGAGGAAGCTGATGCCTTTGGTTGGCATAGGAGAAAGCTAGAGAGGGAAAGAGGGTGAGGCGGGAGGTAGAAGAAAGTTTGTGAACCAACGAATGACCATCCAACCGCCACTAGGATGTTGAATTCAATCTCTACCTTTTATTAAAGAGAACTATTTATTTGGTTAGTCCTATGTGCGCCGACATGTGGACGCTTGTGAAAATAAAACGTTATTGATAGAAACAGACAACTCTAGCCCTAGTAAACAAAATAAGACATTAAAATACCCAAGCTTTGTGCCAGCAAGAACCAAAGGTTGAAAAGAGAAATGACAAGAATCAGAAGGGAACTAATCGGAGTAGACGAATCACACAAGGTTCTCGCCCTCCTAACATAACACAAGTGACGGCATCCAAGGGGAAGCATACGCCATGTCAAGCACTAACCCGGAGGAATTATAGCCATGGTACTCGAGGTGGCGGAGGCCGTTGAAAAGGACCTCGAGGATTAAGAGGTGCTGTTGCTAGACATTGTAGTTAAGATAGGCAAAGATCTTGTAGGTGAATACAAGCACCGGGGCCACAGTGATGCGGTGAAGGTTTTATATTGACGTGGCAGGCCACTTGGGCGAAAGATCTTGGTGGGTGTGAAGAACTGAAGATAGGTCCACAACGGTACATGTTGCCGAGGCTCACTAGCTACAGCGGTGGGTGTTGCCGATAGGGACGCGGCCGATATATAAAACACTGATGGCAGATACCCTACTACTAGGAGTCTAGGACCCATTGATGTCTAGTGGCTGGCGCACTGGGTGATATCGTATGACAAATACCATCTTGTGGGTGAAACATACAAGGTCAGGGTGGATCGGTGTGTTGAAGATGGCCGGGAAGAAGAGGTCTGGGTGTCAACGACCTTGCCACATTTTAGGTCCTTCATGGATGGCCCTGTACTGTGGTTGCATCTAGACCAATATTCCTCAACTCCATCAATCCGTTTGGGCTCGTGTCTCGAGGGTGTGGGTGGTGGTGCAAAACTGCAAATAGAAAAGAAGAATGGTGGCGGTGACTGAAGCACAGACGTTGGCAGTGGCTAAGCGCGTAGAGATGAAAAACATCATTATATGGATCGTGGGCTATGGCCCATCACCAAATTCACAGGCAAACAAGCTGGAACAAATACTCTTGGGCTCCAGACCCATTTGTTCTGCTAGTAAGAAAATTCTGGGCTAGACCGTTCTAGCCCATGTAATTTTTTGCATCCAACGCTGGATTCCGATATATAGCTTCCAATAGTTTTTTTGTTAGCACGCTTTAAATGTTTAAGATGCGTGCAGCAGCCCTACTCCATCGAATGGCCTCCCGAACCCGAGCAACAGCCGCTCCCTGTGCGCCGCTGCCGCCGCCACGCCGGCCTCCGCTGCACCTCATGCGGCCTCCATGCCCATCGCGCCACCGGCCGCGGCCGCGGCCACGTTCACCACCACGCCACAACCCGTGTGTGCGCCACCGCGCCGTGACCCCTGCTGCCACCATGCCGCCATCTCAACGCGCCACGTCCAACTCCGAGACGAAGATAATTTATTTTTTTTAAAATGTTGATCCTTGTTCGAAAAAATGTTGAACTCACTCCGTCCAAATATTGAAATATAGGAGGTGAAAAATGTTGAACGTAGTATTTTCTTTATAAAATGTTGATCTTTATTTTAGAAAATGTTGAATCTAGTATTCTTAGACGATGTTAGATGTTGGTTTAACTTTTAAAAAATATTGAATCTGATTTGTTGGAACGTTGAAATGTTGATTTGAACTTTTAATTGGATCTAGTGGCTTTAAAGCAAGTTATTAAGTTTAATTAGCTTCCACAAATTATATATATAGCAGCCCTTCAAGTACGTACGTGGACGAAATAAGCAAGACTCCGAAAGACTCCGAGTCTGGATCAACACACCCAGTCAGTGTTACCGGCTGTTGTCCGATGAAGTCTGGGGCCGATTCGGACAAAGTAACAAAACAGCCGACTCCGAATCTCCTACTCCAGCCACGCACCCCGTCCTTAAAACCAAACGAAACCGCACGCAATCAAAGCACCACGTCAATCGTATTGCCAGCGCTCGAGTTCTTGTCCTGGTGCTCCGACCTCTCTCTCCACTTGGCCGGCAATCGCGATGGCGCCAGCAGCGCACCTCGCCGCTGCCGCGCACGCCGCCGGACGCTCCAAGGGGGACTCTCTCCTCGTCACCGCCGTCTACAACGCCGCCGACACCTCCCGCGTGGACGTCAAGCTCGTGGACGTGACCTCCGGCGCCATCGTCACCCACCTGGACAAGCAGAGGTCTACCGGCCACATCGCGACCACCGGTGGCCTGATCTTCCTCGCGCCAACCGGCAGCACCGCCGCGTCCATCGGCGTTCTCAACCCGGCCACCGGCGCCATGACCGACATCCCCACAGGCACGCCGGCGAACGGTGGCCCGACCTCGCGGCCGGCGTACGTGTTTGGGCAGGTCCCCGCGACCGGAGGATACAAAGTGCTCAGCATCGACACCGCCGGCGGCTATGGCCACCAACCTAACCAATCATGCGAGATCCTCAGCCTCGGCGGCCGCTGGAGGTCGGCACCGAGCCCTCCGGTGCTCGTCAACATGACGGTCTCCCGGCACCGGGCGGTCACCCAAGGGTTCGCCCACTTCTTGACGACCTCTCGCACGGCCGCCGCCGGCGACTTCGACGGCATCGCCTCGTTCGACCTGGCGAAGGAGGAGTGGAGGCCGAGCCTCCTCCAAGGCCCGCTCCCCTCCAAGAGCCGCAACTGCTGCCACTCCAACCTGAGCCTGGTCGAGCTCAACGGCTGCCTCGTCTTCGTGCACCATGACTACCTCTCCTGCTGCATCGACCTGTGGGCGCTGACGGACCTGGAGAAGGGGACGTGGTTGAGGATACAGTCCCTGCACCTGGGATCGATTCTGCACGGATGGGAAGAGCCCAAGAAGGACGAACCGGCGCCATTGATACCGACCACGCACCACCGCAAAGAGATCTTTGCGCAGCCGTTGATGGTGCTCGATGACGGCCGGATCGCCTTCTGGGTGGGAGTTCCGAATGGCGCGGTGAGGGTGTATGACCCAAAGACGCGCAAGTGCAAGGAGGTGGTGGCCATGGGGAAATCTTGTAGTATGGTTGGGTTGTACAAGGGGAGCCAACTGGGGTTAGCGAAGTAGTAGCTGGAGGAGAGCGAATTGCTACAACTTTTGGTTTTTGTTTTGAACAATTAATTTGTTGATGTATTCGAGATAATAATGTATTTTATTTCTCCTTTGTGTTTTTGAAAAATCGGTACATGCAAGGACACGATGATTCATTTTTTGCCACCGAAAGAGTAGGATTTAATTTACCACATCGAATGTTTTTAGACATCATTGCACTACTGAAAATATTACTACTATTCCAGTAATCCATCTGTTGTGCAACGCATAACGCACCATACGCACTTACAAAAAAATCCATTCTACTCCCTCCATCTCAAATTGTAGGTCATTTTGACATTTCTAGGTGCATAATTTTTGTTATACATCTAGATATAGTCTATGTATAGATGTATAATAATATCTATGAACCTAAAAAAGATAAAACGACCTACAAAATGAAACGGATGGAGTACTAATTAAAATGTGTACTGTGCTATTTTAGAAAACAAAATCAAGTCATGTAAAATGAATGCCCATATTCTTGGCGACGACGGCGTCTTCCGGAGCGGCTTCTGGCTTGTGTGTTGTGTACCGCCTTCACTCCGTCTGTCATTTGTGGCGACAACCTCCTCTCTCGGACTTGTGGCCGTGGGCGTCACCGACCACAAAAATCACGGCAACACCGTGGACATCGGGAGATGTCCGGCTACTGCCTCCAAAGGGGGGTGCCGGCTGGATGTTGCAACACCAAGGGCAAGATCACATCGCGCACTGTACCCACCCACGACCTTGGTGGCTTTACCCTGGACCTTGACAACCGGTGCCACCGCTAGCACTGGGTGCGCTTGGTTGACCTGGAATCCCACGGGAATTGAGCTCGTCGGATGAAAGGCAGGAGCCCTAGTGCCTGTGCTACGCGATCCCGTATGACACAGCCATGGGACAACGATGGAGCCCCTGCCGTGTCACCCGTGGATGTGGGGTGCAGAAGAGGGAGAGGAGGTGGCGACAAGCTTTCCAACATGTTGTTGAGGATATGTGATGTGAGGATCAACGTGCACGACGACGTGGTGGAGCCGTGGAGGTGGACACCTGCATCGGCGTCGTCGGTGTTTATAGTGGCGGCATGTAGTCACGTTATTCATTTAGGGGCCATTTAGGAGGGCTTCTCCCAAAAACGGCTTCACCAGTTAAGTCAAAGCCGGTGAAACAAAAAATTATGATTCACTCGGCTTATAGTTTATTTTAAAATTGGCTTACAAAACAACTTCACACCACCGTGGCTCGTTTTGCACAAAATAAGTGAATTTGCAGCCGAAATAATCCCTCCCAAACGGGGCCTTGTAAGCCCCAAGAGCATTGACTTGTACTCCTGGAAGGGCTACAATGACACGAGACATGAGCATTATAAGTTCGTGAATAAATCTGTAGCCCACCTCTAGTTAAAGTTATTTATCTTTACTCTCAGTTTGTTTGTTTTCTAACACACTATATACCTGCGAGCTCTACTAGGTTGCGATCAAATTTGGCTATCAATTGTTCTATATTCTTTTTCATCCACGTTCAAAGTGTTTTCTTTGCTCTACGTGCTAAATCAAAATTGTAATGATTATTTTTCTTCTTATTGAAAACAATTTATATTTTTTTTGAAATGTGCATTCTCATCCTAACTAGTTACTACAACATATTGAATGTTTTTTTCAAATTTAGGTGCTTACTTTAGATATTACATACACAATTACAAGGCTAAGCAATTTAAATTTAAATTAACGGCTACTTTGTGTTATCTTTTATAATGATGGTGGTGTGTAATTTAAACATAGATCTAAAGCGTTACTTTATACATTACTTATATAGTGGGAGCTATATGATGGGTAATGTTTCAGAAAACAAAATAGATCTATGGCTAGTATTATCAAATGATGATTATAGTCTAATGAATTGGTGAACACAAGTTTCTGAATTTTAAGGGAATTTTAAAGATTTTTCAATTTTTTAGCGTTTCCTGAGACATTAGATCCAATTACTACTAGTGAGATCAAAACTCTAGTTTAATTTGCACATAATGCGCACAAAATATCAAAATAAACGGACTCAAAGTGTAGAATGAGAGAGAATGTTTCCATAATAATTCATAATGGAAAATAAAACGAGCATATTGTAGGTTCTAGGATGTAGCCATACACAGTAGTCACTTGTTATTTTGTGGTCCGTCGCCTTTTGCTCTAGAAGCACTTAATTTGTACCCCATTTGGTAGGGCTTATTTTGCTTCGGCTTCACTATTTTGTGCAAAATAAGGTACTATAGCGTGAAGCTGTTTTATAAGCTAAGGCTAAAACGAACTAGAAGCTGGGTGAGGACACTATTTTTTGCTTCACCGATGAAGCCGTTTTGGGAGAAGCCCTCCCAAACGGGATGAATATAGTTGCATAGTTACACTGTTGCCATATAAGAGTGTGATCTACTTTGTGACCACAAAGTGCATATTCTATTCAAAAACGAATTGATGAGTTGCCGGCCAAGGCAATTTAAATTTCTTCATGCCAGCTTTCATGTAGAAATAGGATCGTGCCCATGCGTTGCTACGGGCAGTGAAAATTTATATAACCAATTGGATGTTGTTCATAGCTTTAGCTATAGAAAAAGAGGCAACTATCTGCTTCTTGCCACCCACCCTTAAAATTTCACATTATCATGGAAACAACAAAATCAGAAGTCCTTTATTCAATATACAAAAAATAGTACAAAATATACTTGAAGCACACCTTGCAGCTTTGTCGATTGGTAATAGTATTACTGTAACTTCTAATACATTGAGTTATTAGCACACCTTGCAACAAGAGATCGTGTACATGATGTCCATTAGAACATAAGCGTACTGATGATATAGTCAACTCATATTGATAGGTGTCAGCTTAAATTTACTTTGATACCTGCATCATGGTAGATCTTGCAGGGAAGAAAAAAAATATTGCCATTGCCTAGCATATTTAGGAGAAATGCTATACGGAATTGCTAGAAGCCCTGGCGATTCTATTAGCATGGACCATGCCAGTCTAGCATCTGTAAGGTGTCAGCAAGTTCTTGTTGTCCAGGAACTGCTCGAGTCCTTTCTAAATCTGCATAGCACCACTGAAGAATTAAGACATATCTGAACAGAATATAAGCAATGAAGCACAAGAGAACTCAATGGGTCAGCCACACAATGAGATGAAGTATGCTGCTCTGAAACTGCATTAGAACCGGCCAGTAGTGATCTGCAGATTATTTTGCCTATACCATGTGTGGTTGAAACATATCTGCAAACTTTCTATCTACCTGCATGCAGTGATCTCCCCCCTTTTAATTCATGAGTCCCTACCCGCAGGAAGAAAATGACGTGACCACAAAAATGAAATCTTCACCGTAAAGCTAAATATATTGTACTCACAAATGCATGTGGGTAGCTCAATGCAATTGCCTAATTCAGAATGGCTGCTGCATCTACAAATATATGTCGATAGCTCAATGCAATAGTAATCATGGATGCTTCAACAAGAATATGTATTTCTATAGCAAAACTCATTGAAAGGCACGGATCAGTTTGATTTCAAGTGAACATGAACTACTTGCTCCATCAAGAAAATGAACTAATAAGAGTAAATATCATTGTGTACCCAAATATAAAAATACCCAAACTGAACTAACCAGAATTATGAAAAATACCACTGCAAAGACTCAAAGGGATGTCCCACTCTATACTGAAAGCTGAATGAAATTAAACAAATTTAGCAACTCAACAGGCATTGGAATATAAGTCACATAACACAGATCAGACAACTTTTGTCTATGATCTCGCTTAACTACTTAAGTCAGGGCTAATTTAGCCTAATAAAAATATCTTCAATGTGTTACTTTAGTCTGACAAAAACTGCCCAACCAAATTGACATTGTTTTTATGCTGCCAGGCTAATAGCAATGCAATGAGGAATTAACATAAAGGAAGTTGTGTTTGGAACAAACTGAAACAAAAGTCTATGCAGGAATTTGCTTCCTTACCAACAAAATCTTGGAATCATTCCAAGCCTGTCCCTGATGGAGGCTGACAGATCTATCAAATCAAAACGATAAAATTGAATTGTGCAAACTAAAAATAACAAGAGTCATACGGATCAGCAGGTGTTTTTTAGCATCAGAACAGACAAACTCGTGTGTCGAAAGCCAAGGAACACCTTAATTAGCTCCAACTACCTCTTTATTTTCTCTTACAAATTGATGGGGCACAAATATAAGTGAGAATCAAAATAAGCCTGAAAGATTTGTCACATGGAAGATACTTTATTGCTCAAATTCAGATCTCAGTTTATATGAAATTTATTCAAGGCAGAAATTCATCATATGAACACTAATTATAAACAACAGTTGGTCTGCCTGCATCTCAAAATGCCCAACTAAATTTTGACTATATGTTACACATGTCATACAGTGCACTATGATTCATTATTTATCATAGAAACTATTCCATAAGTATCTCAACTATCTGCTGGCAGAAGTACCAACATCTTAGCTGATACTTGATCAAAATTAACACACCAAGGTCATACTAAATCTTCTATAGCATCAATTAACTGTTAAATCAAAACAATAGGAAGTTAATGGGTACTAAACAAACAAAATATAGAATCAGGAGCACAAAAAGAAGCATAGAAATAAAATGTTGAATCAGGAGCACAAAAGAAACATGGAAATTACAAATATGAAAGTCTGGCTGGAGATCAACGCCACCACAATATATAAGGGAAATATTTAGTTAATGTGCAGTTTGGCGCTGCTACATATTAGTTGGGAAACTTGATTAAATTGAATGCATGGACAAATATAATGGCAACAATTTGCCTCTAGCATGCATACTAATTCACTTCTGCTGAATGCAACATAACCGAGTCATTTTTGCATCTAATTAGAATTTTCTATGTGCACAAAACAGATATACTCCTATTTAATGTTTGGGAAAGAAACCAGCATTTGTTTCTATAATCTTTTTATGACTATAATCATGAATACCATGTAGTCCAAAATATTTTTATACGTTACACAGTAAAACAAATCATGATCCCAGAAGTCATTTCTGTGAGAACAAAACGATTCTAAAGAAAGAATAATTGGACAGAATGTAGAAATAGCATGGTCCACTTTACAGTAAAAGGCAACTCTAGTCCAGACGTGCATCAATACCAATAACAAGACATCCATACACATAGAAATAATAAATGAAGATTACAAGGGAGAAATTGCTTCCAGATGTATGCATATAATGCTTTTACCAACTGCGCCATAGTCAGGAGCAATCAGAGCCTCTTTTACCTCCTGCTCGTTTGCTTCCTCTGGTTCTCTCTAGAAGAACAGTTCAGCCTGCAAAAGAGAAATAAGAAGCACAATTACATGGTGAAAGAAATATCTTATTCCTAGAAGTCAAACATTAGCAGGAGACAGAGATTGAAATAGTTGGATAGATTGAAATATCTTATTCCAGACTTTACTAACTCAGCATCCTAAACTGTATTCATCTGAGGTATTTCATCAACTAAATGGATGGAACATGGTTTCTCATAATATGTACCAACCATATTTTTTTACTTGGGAATACCCAACTATAAAAACCTGGATCCACCACTGCAGGAGAGCAAACTGCAACTCCAGCTAAAAACTTTTGCTATCATTCATGCCATCCCTAGTAGTGGAAAAAAATAAGAATAAAATCCCCCAATCATCTCATCAGAAAAGGTATTTATGAACCTATGCAAAGATATATCAGTGCTCATCTGAATGCGAATGCAACTTCTAACCCAGACACTCACTGCATAGTAAACTTTTCACAAGAACCATAGCTTTACATCAACCATCATACTAAGGGGGTGTTTGGGAGGAGGGGGCTAAATTTAAGCCCCCGTCACATTGAATGTTTGGACACTAATTAGGAGTATTAAACCTAAATTAATTACAAAACTAATTACACAACCTCTAGGCTAAATCGCGAGACGAACCTATTAAGCCTAATTAGTTCATGATTTGACAATGTGGTGCTACAGTAACCATTCACTAATGATGGATTAATTAGGCTCAATAGATTCGTCTCGCAATTTAGCCTAGGGGTTCTGCAATTAGTTTTGTAATTAGCTTATGTTTAGTCCTCCTATTTAGTATCCGAATATCCGATGTGACAGGGCTAGCCCTGGTATCCAAACACCCCCTAAGAGATCCTTATTGTTTGAACCAACAGATATAGATTTTGCAATGGTAAAAGCTCTTTTAGATTTCTAAATATTTCAGTGTTGTCCGACAACTTCTAGTCAAGTTCCCATGCGCACAACCATCATTTAATTTGGATATAAAGAAATCTCCATGATGCTACCAGTTTTAGACAAAGATGCAAGCATTATATCTAAGAGTATTGCTAGGCCCAATGGATGTGAGATTAATAATGGTCGCCTGAAAAAAGAAGTCCTAGATTACTTAACACATCTACTAATCTCTTAAATCAGAGTAACATGCAGCCATGAAAATTGATATGAAGTATACATGGTGAATCATGCATTCTGTATTAAACTCAGATGATACATTTTAAGATTGTAAGATTTCTCCAAATGGTTGTTGTCCTTAAAAGACAGGTAACAACTTGAATATAAGTTTATAATAAGTGAGATTAAGAAAGCTAAATATCTGCATCAATTCAAATAGAATCTGAGTGAATAAACTTGAAAACATGCATTTGTTTGAAGCTTACAAGATTAAAATCTGAAAACTGGGAGGATTAGGATGTTATAACCTGCTCACGGGAGAGCCACGGACAGTTGATAGCTAGCCAGTCAAGAAGTGCATCTCTACTGCCAGTCAAGAAGTGCATATTCATAGCCAGTGGTTCGTGCCATCTACTGATGGGAACAATCAAGCAAGAAGAAAACACATCAGTCATCAAGGTAGGAAACTCAAGTGATTGTTGCGAGCCTGTGATTGACATACCCATGTTGCCGTCGAGGTCACCGGACCCACCTGGGCTGTGCATGGAAGGTAAACAAGCTCGATTTGGCATCGCACATCCACCATGGCCATCACGGGCGGCCGATGCATCACGCCAAGACCAAGCAGCAGGCGGCTCGAACCTAAACCCTAGGTTGTTGTCCGTGGTGGCGCCACACAGGGGCCAGCACCCTGCGTGTGATTCCGCTCGGCATTGAGGATGGTGCACATGGCCATCCAAACGCATGTTGCGCCACCTCCGAGGATCCATCCTCTTCTCCTCCTTGAGGCAGTGCAGCGGCTTGAGCAATGGCCCCGGCCTCCGACGGGCGGCACCTCGGCTCGGGAGACAGCCGTGAGCGGGCCAAGCGATGGCCTTGCAGGATGAACCGAGGGAGCGCTCGGCGGGTGGAGCTCCGAAAGCCGGCGAGGGCGAGAAACGGCGGCCGTGCGAGCGGGGGGTGCGGGGGGCGAGCGACGCAGTTTTTCTCTCTTTTTTTATCAGGGGTTGGGGGCGGATAGGGGGAGTGTTGGTATAGTCGGGCTATATGGCCCGCGGCCTGTGGCCCAACCCACGGCATGATTTTTTGGCCCGGTCCAGGCACGACGGCCGGCATGCCTATGCTGGCCCGATCTACACCACGGGCCAAGCCTGGGCTGCTGCCTCCGCCCGCATGCTGGCCCAACACGACCTGGCCCATTTGGCCTGTTGGGATTACATGGGTGGCCCAGCCTGTTAAGGCCCGCTTGGCCCACGTATAAAAACCCCCACCCCCAAACCCTACTTCCTCATTCCTGTCCTCCATCCCGCTACCACCTCCCCGGCCACTACCCCCACGGCACCCGCGCCCTCCGCCTCCTCCTCTCGCGGCCCTCCACCGCCTCCCCGGCCGCTTCCCATGTGCTCCACCGCCACCTCCCCGACTACCTCCCCTGTAGGGATACGAGGTAGGCTACACTAGCGCAAATCAAAATTTCTACCGCGTATAACCAGGAAGAACTGCCGTATAAGGATCACGGGATTACCACTCGACGCACTACTGGTGCGGAAGATGTAGATATGCGTCGATGCAGTGAAGACGATCACGTAGTCGTACGTAGTCGATCAATGTAGTCGTACGTAGTCGATCACGTCCAGCAGCTCCTCAGCAGCTCGTCCACGTGCAGCAAGATCGCCTCCGGTACCGTGGCTCGTCGTCGGCTCGTCGTGGCTCGTCGGCGGCTCGTCGATGGCTCGTCCAAGTGCTGCAGGCGCAACACCTCCAAGGTATCCACACGTGCAGGGAGGAAGCGTCGCAAGCCGGACTGCTAGATCCGCGAGTTGCAACAGGTGAGGGCGTGGGAGGCGCGGCAGGTGTGTTTCGCCAAAAAGGTGTAAACCCTAGGGCGCCCCCACCCCTCTATTTATAGAGGTTCCTGATGGGCCTCTAGATCCGAGGCCCATTAGTACTCCTAAACCTAATCCAACTCGGATCAGATCCGAATTGGGCTTCCAGCCCCTTAAGTGTGTGACCCTATAGGTTCGGATACGTATAGACATGGCCCGAGTACTCCTACTCGGCCCAATAGTCGGTAGCGGCCTCTAGCAAGACGTGCCAACTCCTATACGCACACGAAGATCATATCAGACGAACCATCACAACATAATATACATGCTATTCCCTTTGCCTCACGATATTTGGTCTAGCTTCAAGCCGACCGCTCTTTCTCGATCCTATGATTCGGAATCCCTTTGTAGGTTAACTCTTAACCGTACGTAGCATGGCCATGCATTTTCGGATCCGATCACTCGAGGGGCCCAGAGATATCACTCTCAATCAGAGAGGGGCAAATCCCATCTTGATTGACCATGTCTCATAGCATGCTTCTTGACAAACCCGAAAGCTACCTTTATAACTACCCTGTTACGGCGTAGCGTTTGATAGCCCCTAAGTAGGTCGATCCACATCTAGAATACATGCAACAATCTCAGGTCTAAGGACAAAGCGTATATGTTGTTTAAAGAGAGAACTACTTCTCATGTTGGGTCAGTCCTAACACATGTCTCCACATGTGTCCACATTATTAGTTCAACATCTCCATGTCCATGACTTGTGAAACATAGTCATCAACTAATACATGTGCTAGTCTAATATTCATGTGTGTCCTCACATGAACTCCGACTAGGGACAACTTTAGAATAACCATATGTTGGCGCTAGAAATCGGTCAACCGAATCCCAGCGACTGACACACGACCCGGGAGAATCTGCTTAGCTCCTGTTCGGGTGAATGCCCTGGTGCGGTTCACGCGGCGTGCCAGCCAATCTGACCTGTTGATTGGCAAGGAAGAATACGTGTCAGGTCCAGAAATCTCGATCGGCTATGTTCCGATTTTTTGAGAGAATTTATCAGCGAATTGGCCGATTTACTGTAACAATGAAATCGGCTATAAGACAAGCCCGATCTCTGTAGCCTTGTAGACAGGAGACTGCTAAAGTAATCGGTACAAAGCTATGATAACAACACTAGGAACAGATCTAATCGGCAATAGATGAATTTGATAGCAAAATATGGAAAGAGCCGAGACTATCGATTCCTAGCTGGATAATTGGTGATAAAGACTAGAAAAATAGGTAAAACCTATGAATCTAGTAAATATCGATAACTAGTGAATAAATCTAAACGAAACAACAGCGATACGCCAGAAGTTAAAGCTTAGATATTACTCGATAAACGGAACTTACAGAATCGGCCGGAGATCAAGATGATGCAGCCCTGCCAACCCGCACGAACTCGTGAGAAAGGAAAAATAATGGCGAAGTCGCCTGCTCGAAAGTAAGTACGAAGAAAAAGTAGCTTGTTGTATTGATTGGTTGATGATTACAGATTTACAAAGGTAGCTATTTATAGCCCCGTACAGATAACTTCTTAACCGACTAGAATCCTATCTCTAATTCAAATAGAAAACGAATATCTACAAGCACAATTCGTGCTAGGTTAGTTACTCCACGCTTCGTGGGCTGACCTCCACCTTATCCTTCCATCCCTTTCCAAGCCCATACAGGCCCAATTAGTCCACCCTCCTAATCGGCCGATTCCTTATCGGCAAAAGATTACCGATTGGGATTCTGGTGCATTCGACCTAAAGCGAGACAAAAGTCACCGGCCGATTCCGCACTATAGCACCATTTGGCCGATTCCCAACTGTGCTTCTCCGATCCCCTTTCTTCTTGGCGCCGATTCTACTAGTGACGAAATCTGGCGTCAACACCATACAAGTAAAGAGTTTCACATACAATTCACATAATTGCAAATCAATTCAAGTAGCCTTTAATGGATATTCAAAGAACACAATATACAAATCATGGATACAAATGGAATATCATCATCTCTATGATTGCCTCTAGGGCATACATCCAACAGTCTCCCACTTGCACTAGAATCAATCTAGAAGGTACCTAATACCCATAGCTCTTACATGCGCATCATGCTTAGCCTGCGGGAGTGGTTTTGTCAACGGATCAGAAATGTTCAGATCCATGTGTATTTTGCATATCTTGATCTCACCCCGGTTAACGAAGTCTCGAATGAGATGAAACCGCCGCATTACGTGTTTGTTCTTCTGGTGGTTCCTTGGCTCCTTTGCTTGCGCAATTGCCCCATTATTATCACAGTAGAGATTCAATGGGCTGGACGCATTCGGGAACACACCAAGCTCAATGAGGAAATTTCTTATCCAGACACCTTCCTTCGCGGCTTCCGAAGCCGCGATGTACTCGGCTTCTGTCGTAGAATCGGCCACCGTCTCCTGCTTGGAACTCTTCCAACTAACAGCACCACCATTGAGTGTGAACACAAATCCTGATTGTGACTTTGAATCATCTCTGTCGGTTTGGAAACTAGCATCGGTGTAACCTGTTACAACGAGCTCCTCCTCACCTCCATAGACGAGGAACATATCTTTAGTCCTTCTCAAGTACTTAAGAATGTTTTTCACCGCTGTCCAGTGACTCTCACCTGGATCAGATTGGTGTCTGCTTGTCATACTTAGCGCATATGAAACATCTGGGCGAGTACTTATCATTGCATACATGATAGATCCAATAGCCGAGGCATATGGCACTCTACTCATGCGATCCCGCTCATCAGCAGTCGAAGGACACTGAGTCTTGCTGAGATGTATGCCATGTGACATAGGCAAGAACCCTTTCTTTGCCTCTTCCATGCTGAACCGCTTCAACACTTTGTCAATATAAGTATCTTGGCTCAAACCTATAAGCCTTCTCGATCTATCTCCATAGATCTTAATGCCCAGAATATATGCCGCTTCCCCTAAGTCCTTCATCGAAAAATTATTTTTCAGTGAAGTCTTTACGGACTCAAGCATAGGAATGTTATTTCCAATCAGTAATATGTCATCCACATATAAGATTAGAAATACTACAGAGCTCCCACTAACCTTCTTGTAAACACAAGACTCTTCTTCGTTCTTGGTGAAGTCAAACCCTTTGACCACTTCATCAAAACGAATGTTCCAACTCCTAGATGCTTGCTTCAATCCATAAATGGATCTCTGAAGCTTGCATACCTTTCCAGCATTTTTCAGATCGACAAAACCCTCGGGCTGTATCATATACACATCCTCAGCTAGGTTTCCATTCAGGAAAGCTGTCTTGACATCCATCTGCCATATCTCATAATCGAAATATGCAGCTATAGCTAGAATAATCCGAATGGACTTAAGCATCACTACGGGCGAGAAGGTCTCGTCGTAGTCAACTCCTTGAACTTGTCGAAAACCTTTTGCGACAAGTCGTGCTTTATAGATGTGAACATTTCCATCCATGTCCTTTTTCTTCTTATAGATCCACTTGCACTCTATGGCTTTAACACCATCAGGTGGGTCAACCAAGTTCCAAACTTGATTGTCTCCCATGGACTCTATTTCGGATTGCATGGCACTCTGCCATTTTTCGGAGTCTGGGTCCATCATTGCTTCTGCATATGTCGCAGGCTCATCATTGTCCAACAATAATATTTCCCGCATTTCGCGGAGCCTTGCCGACCTTCGTGGTTGTGGCGGTGCTTCTCTTGCCATGGGTATCTCAACTTATTCTGCTACGTTAGCATCACTCATTGATTCTTGCCCGATCGGCTCATCTTGAACTTCTTCAAGATGCACTGTCTTTCCACTCTTTTCTCCTTTGAGAAACTCTTTCTCTAGGAAAACCCCGTTCCGAGCGACAAACACTTTGCCTTCTGATCGGTTGTAGAAATAATATCCCAAAGTTTCCTTTGGATATCCCACGAAAATGCACTTATCCGACTTGGGTGTGATCTTGTCCGACTGAAGTCGCTTGACAAACACTTCACATCCCCAAATCTTTAGAAAAGACAAACTAGGAACCTTTCCAGTCCATATCTCATATGGTGTCTTAACTACGGATTTAGATGGTACCCTATTTAGTGTGAAAGCTGTTGTTTCTAGAGCGTATCTCCAAAATGACAACGGTAGGTCCGACTGGCTCATCATTGATCGAACCATGTCTAACAAAGTTCGATTACGTCGCTCGGACACACCGTTTCTCTGAGGTGTTCCAGGCGGCGTAAGTTGTGGAACAATTCCGCAACTCTTTAGATGATTGCTAAACTCGTGGCTCAAATACTCGCCTCCACGATCAGATCGTAAGGCCTTAATTTTCTTGCCACGCTGATTTTCAACTTCATTCTGAAATTCCTTGAACTTTTCAAAGGTTTCAGACTTGTGCCTCATCAAGTAGACATAGCCGTATCTACTAAAATCATCAGTGAAAATTATGAAGTATTGGAATCCTCCTCTAGCCGTCGTGCTCATTGGTCCGCATACATCACTATGTACGAGTTCCAACAAGTCTACTGCTCTCTCAGGAAATCCTGTGAAAAGCGTCTTGGTCATCTTGCCTAGCAAGCAAGCCTCGCATGTCTCGTATGATTCAAAATCAAACGAAGTTAGAAGTCCATCAGAATGGAGCTTCTTCATGCGCTTTTCACTTATATGACCCAAACGACAATGCCACAAGTAGGTAGGACTCAAATCATTAGGCCGAGGCCTTTTAGCACTTACATTACAGACAGGTGAACCATCAAGATTTAAAACAAATAATCCATTCACAATGGGTGCAAAAGCCATAAACATATTATTCTTAGAGATCACACAACCATTGTTTTCACTCGCAAATGAATAACCATCCTTCATCAAACATGAAGGAGACAAAATGTTTCGACTTAAACTAGGAACAAAATAACAATTATTCAACTCCATAATAAATCCTGACGGGAGGTGGAGTTGCATCGTCCCGACGGTCAACGCAGCAACTCTTGCATTATTGCCCACGCGGAAATCAACTTCTCCTCTTTCCACGCTTCTACTTCTTATCATTCCCTGCATCGAATTGCAAATATGAGCAACCGATCCGGTATCAAATACCCAAGAATTAATAACTGTATCAGCGAGAAATATGTTGTCTATAACATTAACAACAAGCGTACCTGAGGTAGAAGTACTCTTACTTCCGCCGTTCTTCAACGAAGCTAGGTACTGCTTGCAGTTTCTCTTCCAGTGACCAAGTTCATGACAGTAAAAGCACTCTTTATCTGGAGCAGGTCCAGCTTTAGCCTTGGGCGCTGGGTTTGGCTTGGACACTCCAGCCTTGCCCTTCTTCTTCCAAGAATTGCCCTTCTTCTTAAAGGTAGGCTTGTTCTGTACAGCCATCACATGGCTAGTACTAGCACTTTTCTTAATGTCTACCTCTGCTGTCTTGAGCATACCACACAGTTCATTCAGACCCTTCTCCGTCCCATGCATATGGTAGTTCGAGATGAAGTTCCCATAGCTAGGCGGAAGAGATGAGAGAATGAAGTCAGTGGCCAACTCTTTGCCCATTGGGAAGCCCAGCTTCTCCAATCGCTGAGTGTAACCAACCATCTTGATTACATGTGGTCCTACTGCTGCGCCTTCTGCTAACTTGCACTCCAGAAAGGCTTTGGACACATTGAACCTTTCGGTCCTAGCCTGTGTCTGGAACATGTCCTTGAGCGCCACGATCATATCGTAAGCCTCATGATTTGTTTCGAACTGCATCTGCAGCTCGGGTTCCATGCAAGCAAGCATAAGGCAGCTTACCTCAAGATTAGCATCAAATGCCTTCTTGTAAGCAGCCTTAACGGCAGCAGATGCATCATCAGCAGGTACTGGTGGTAGTGGGGTGTCTAGAACATCTTCCTTTTTCTCAGCCCTGAGAACAATTCTCAGGTTACGGATCCAATCCGAGTAGTTTGTTCCATTCAACTTGTCCTTCTCAAGGACCGAACGCAAAGCAAACGATGCGGTGGTGTTGCTAGGTGCCATTTAATCTACAACAAAAGTAATGCAAAATACACTAAGACAAACGTATCCATGATAGAGCAAATTACATTAAACTATTTTAACAGAATCTACTCCCACTAAAATCAATATCCCTCTATTGAAACTTAGTGATTCAGGATCCACAACTAACAAGTCCACTAGTGAGCTTTAGCATCACCGCTAGCGAACGAGGTAGATCGGTAAGCAACTTTTGCTAATCATATCAACATATGACTCCTGTTGTTGGGTGACATCTCTATGTCTCGGCGCCCAACCTTTATGCCCCAAGGTCCTTAACCGTTAAGATAACCTTGTTAAGCAAACCAACCCTTATGCGTGTAAGTGTCCGACACAAACCCGTCTAGTCAAGGAAAACTAGTGGCACCCTAATTTCATAGACCCACCACTAATTGTACAAGACATGGGACGGTGCAAGTTTTAGTTGGGAGGGCATACTAACTTAAACTTTGTGAGGGATCGTTCTACTTCTAACATCACAGCATGCAGAAAGTAAAACATAAACAGAATGGCATTCACACAGTTGTGACACAGTATGGCCCGTTTTCTTATGGTGATCTCCATCTCCATAGAACCTGTTCACCATGGTGATCTCCATCTCCATGTTCCATGTGCGCCATCCTCCTGGTGATGAGTCCTCCAAGAACTAGAGCATGCTATTACGCCTAATAGCTAGTAAAGAATCTAGTAATGAAGATTACATAGTTGCTTGGATCATCACAGATTGGTACGCAGACCATTAAATACAATAAAGTGACAACACATATGGCTCCTGCCGTGTTGCCGTACGCGCGACACGCAGGTCACGAATGAGTTACACACATGCATCACATACACAAGGGGGCCATACTGATCACAAGATACATACATACATCCTGCAAAACAGAGTTAGGCGTCCTAACGTTCCAAACTTCGGAGGCCCGAAACTCCATCTTCCAAGCCGAATTTGGGGAATCTAATTTCGCCGAAAATGGCGAAGCGGTCAAAATTCATGTGTAACTTTTTCTGTAGATCAATTTTTGTATATAAATCATCTCGATCCGAGATCATACCGAAAAGTTACGGCTGATTTACCGAAGCATACGCATACGGCAAAATCCTGACCCCGGCAGTAGATCCTATCTACTATTGCACATCTAATGCGCCTGGCGTATGACCCTGGATCTCGATTTGACCAATCATATTGATCTTCCCTCACTGCAACTGGATTTACGTGTATCACTTAACTCCGATGGCGGAAACCGACCGGTAGGAGTATGTCGTTACACTACCATTGCAGCAAGGGCACGAAATCAGGACATAGATCAAACAGAGAACTCGCATATCTCCATATGCACACATCCCGAACCCAAAACTAAGCAGCTACGGCTCTGATACCACTGTTGGGATACGAGGTAGGCTACGCTAGCGCAAATCAAAATTTCTACCGCGTATAACCAGGAAGAACTGCCGTATAAGGATCACGGGATTACCACTCGACGCACTACTGGTGCGGAAGATGTAGATATGCGTCGATGCAGTGAAGACGATCACGTAGTCGTACGTAGTCGATCAACGTAGTCGTACGTAGTCGATCACGTCCAGCAGCTCCTCAGCAGCTCGTCCACGTGCACAGCAAGATCGCCTCCGGTACCGCGGCTCGTCGTCGACTCGTCGTGGCTCGTCGGCGGCTCGTCGATGGCTCGTCCAAGTGCTGCAGGCGCAACACCTCCAAGGTATCCACACGTGCAGGGAGGAAGCCTCGCAAGCCGGACTGCTAGATCCGCGAGTTGCAACAGGCGAGGGCGTGGGAGGCGCGGCAGGTGTGTTTCGCCAAAAGGTGTAAACCCTAGGGCGCCCCCACCCCTCTATTTATAGAGGTTCCTGATGGGCCTCTGGATCCGAGGCTCATTAGTACTCCTAAACCTAATCCAACTCGGATCAGATCCGAATTGGGCTTCCAGCCCCTTAAGTGTGTGACCCTATGGGTTCGGATACGTATAGACATGGCCCGAGTACTCCTACTCGGCCCAATAGTCGGTAGCGGCCTCTAGCAAGACGTGCCAACTCCTATACGCATACGAAGATCATATCAGACGAACCATCACAACATAGTATACATGCTATTCCCTTTGCCTCACGATATTTGGTCTAGCTTCAAGCCGACCGCTCTTTCTCGATCCTGTGATTCGGAATCCCTTTGTAGGTTAACTCTTAACCGTACGTAGCATGGCCATGCATTTTCGGATCCGATCACTCGAGGGGCCCAGAGATATCACTCTCAATCAGAGAGGGGCAAATCCCATCTTGATTGACCATGTCTCATAGCATACTTCTTGACAAACCCGAAAGCTACCTTTATAACTACCCTGTTACGGCGTAGCGTTTGATAGCCCCTAAGTAGGTCGATCCACATCTAGAATACATGCGACAGTCTCAGGTCTAAGGACAAAGCGTATATGTTGTTTAAAGAGAGAACTACTTCTCATGTTGGGTCAGTCCTAGCACATGTCTCCACATGTGTCCACATTATTAGTTCAACATCTCCATGTCCATGACTTGTGAAACATAGTCATCAACTAATACATGTGCTAGTCTAATATTCATGTGTGTCCTCACATGAACTCCGACTAGGGACAACTTTAGAATAACCATACAAGTAAAGAGTTTCACATACAATTCACATAATTGCAAATCAATTCAAGTAGCCTTCAATGGGTATTCAATGAACACAACATACAAACCATGGATACAAATGGAATATCATCATCTCTATGATTGCCTCTAGGGCATACCTCCAACAGTGTGAAGATGCCGTGCCCGCGAGCCGGCACGAGCACGGCGAGGCCGTTAAGGCCCGCCAGGCTAGCGTGCCATCACGGCCCGCCTAAGGAGGCCATGGGCCATGCCTGGGCCCCTCCTTCAGCATGTGGGCTGGCACGGCCCGACACGATTAATGTGCGGGCCTTAACGTGTCGAGCCTAATTGTGACCGTACCAGGCCAGGTCGGGCCGCCCGTTTGGCCATCTATAAGTGTTGGACAGGAAGCAGTGGAGGGTGCAAAGAAATTGGAGGGTGCAAATTGGCTAGCGGTGGGATGAAAAGGCTCGCGTCACGGAGGGTGGACTGAAAGCGCGGTACTATGATGTTTTGTGGTCTTTTACTTTTTTTTAGCTGTAGAGATATATACGAATACAATAACGAAGCCGTGTATCAACGGAGCTCAGTCCACAATATCTGAACATAAAAGACTTCCCTGATATATGCCAACATCAACAATGCCTTTTACGGTGGACAGATCAGTGGATGTGCTTGTTCTTGGATCATATGCTCTAAGTGCTCCTTTCCTGTTAGCCCAGAGGAGTATCTTGTCGTCATCTAAGATCCCTAGCGGAGAAACCAGTCCATCCGGGTGACGTATAGGCAGACATCACAGGGAGTATCGTTTGGTCCATTGGCCCTTCTCTAAGGGTGTGTTTGGTTGATCCAGCTGTGACTTTTTAAAAAGCTGCTGTGAGTTGTGGGCTGTGAAAAAGCTACTGTGAGATGTGAGTTGTAGAGAAGTTGAAAGCCGTTTGGTTGGAAAATTGTGACTTCTGAAGAAACTGCTATTAGTGGCCCCCACATGCCATCAATGTCCCACATGTCAATCTCCCGTACATCTTCCTCATCATCTTCCTCGGGCCAACGGAGGAGAGCCGCGGGCGGCTGGCTGGCTGCCAGTGGGCAGAGCTTGTGCGCGCTCGCGAGGCCCGACGACGGAGCTCGCGCGCGCCCAATGTTGTCAGCCTCCCCTCCCCTCCTCCTGCTCCTCAGCCCCATCCTCTTGCTCACCCCGTGTGCATCCGCAGGCGCTGCCGCAGGGGTCAGGGTGAACGGCGGGGACCAGCTTGACGAGGATAGCGCGCTGCAGAGCGCCATCGACTCGGTGTGCGGCCTTTGTGCCGAGAGAAGAGGAGGGGCATGGACAGGAGGGGTGCCGCCGCGGGAGAGGTGGAGCACCGGCTGGAATAGTCTGTCGGCTGGGGAAGTGGAGCGGCGCCGGGCGGGGGAGCGCTGGCGGGTGTGAGGGAGACAGGGCAGTCGGAAGAGAAAAAAAGAAGCGAACCGATACAACATAACCAGTGGCAGTGGGTAAATTTCACAAAAACATCAATCCACAGTCAGCCAAAGCCACTCCTTCCCAGCTGTGAAAAAGTAATTACCTAAAAGCAGCTTTCTTAAAAGTACCTGGGAGGAAGCTGATGCCTTTGGTTGGCTTTCAACTTTTTTTAAAGCCACACAACTTGAAAGCTGAACCAAAGGGACTTAACCAAAGGGACCCTAAGTCCACCAAGAACCAAAGATCCATAGAGCAATCATCGCACTGGTAACCTCTAGTATAGTAACAGATTGTGACCAAGCTGTCATTCAGATTGGATAAATGGAAGGATATCCGATCGTCGTCTTTGGCAGCGATGAGGTGACCACCGAGCGGCCCTTGGAGCAGCCCATGGCTCCACTCCTCCGTGGCAAGGTCAACGTCCACCGAGAACCAGAGATCCATGGATCACTCTCTGTAATGGAGTCCTCGACCGCTGTAGCGGCAGATGGTCACCAAGCATCCCTTTAACTTGGCTAAATGGAGGCATACTCTGGTTTCTTCATCGGCGACATGGACGAGGCCCTTGGGCGGCCCCCGTAGCGTACCAGACCTCCACTCCTCTGTGGCCAGGTCCAAGGAGACTATGTCACCCCACTCGACATTGGCAGGGTCGTATACCTCCAACAAGAAGTAGGCGACTCCATTGACGACTACTACATGCAAGGATGTCGTCGCAATGGTGATCAAAGGGCATGCCCTTACCCTCCACCTTCCATCACCGACTGTCATAAGACCCTCCACAGCGTGTTGCCGGAGTGATGCCAAAAGAGGAGAGAAGATTTGGGCATCACTCCTACCACTACAGCAGGTGATGCTAATTTTCAGCGATGCCGAGAAAATGGAGAGCGGAGAATCTACTTGCGCAGGTGCCAACTCATTAAAGAAATATTATTCTACAGTACAAGCAAGTGACAGTTCAACAACAGTTACTCCTCTACCCTGTGCAACATTCATTTTACCGTTGCTTCCCCTAGGCCAATAGGCTATATATACAAGTGCCATTCAATGCACACAAGCAAACAAATTTCTACTTCTCCATCATTCAAAAATTTTCTTCTCCCTTTGTAGACATGGACAGCACCACCTCTTCATCTTTCACAATCATGTTGAATTCTGCGATCACAATGCAAGTTCCAATCCACAAAATCATATTAGTCAACAACATCATTTCCCATCACCCCAATACCCCATGAACTATCCACCTCCACAATTTCCTCCTACTTTCCACCCTCAGTACCAACACATTTTCAACCCTTTTTTATCACAATCAAGCTACCCAAATTTTCCATCCACATTAGGCAGCTATTAGGGTAGTTCTTACTAGGGTAATATGGGGCAAATCCCACACAACAGTGGTGAAGCATCTCCAATTGGATCAATGGCCTTCTTTCAAGGTAGTCGAGGCGGCGATTCACGAGGTGATGAGAGCAGCCCAATCGGTTTAGCTTCTCCAGTGTCCCAAGAGTATCAACTACCTGCAGATCCTATTGAGATAGAAGATTGGAGTGACAAGAGTGAGAGCAGCCCTGAAGAAAGCCATAAGAAAGAAGGGCGCGTGTATTGGGGAAAGGAGGAAAACCTTCGGTTTGCAAGTGCTTGGCTGGAGTGTTCCAATGATCCAGTCCTTTCAGTTGACAGAAGAGGAGATAGGTACTAGAAGGATGTTGAAGCTGAGTACAACTTGCACACACCCAACAAAGAAGAACAACCAATTAGTTGAAAAACCATTGGAACAAGACCATCCCTTTTATTACCAAGTTCAATGGATGTTATGACAAGGCAAAAGGAGAGCATGGTAGTGGTGAATCTGATGAACAAGTCATGGAAAGAACTCGTGAAGCATACAAAAAGTTGTCAAGAAAAAAGGCCCCCTTTGCACTTGAGTACTGGTGGAGAGCAGTAAAGGATCAACCCAAGTGGAGCAAAGCTTACCCAATTGAAGAAATGGTGAATAAGAGAAGTAGGTTGGATTCATCAGGAGCTTATACTTCTTCAAATCAAGAAAGTGAAGATGCAGATCCTGCTGCGAGGCGTCGACCACAAGGGCAAAATGCAGCCAAAGCTCAGCTGAAAGGCAAAGGCAAATCAGTGTATTCAAAAGATAGCATTTTAAATGAGAATGTGCAGCATTTCAATGAACTCCAATTGAGAAAGGCAATTGCTGCTGAGAAAATGGCTGAAGCTACACTTGTTAATGTTGAAGCTAAAAAAACCAAAGCTGAAGCTGACAACAAGATGGTAGAAGCTGAGAAGGAGAGGGCAAGGCTATAGAAAGTGAAACCACAATAATTGAGTGCATGAATACCTTCTATAGATGTTTGATTGAGTGTTTTGGTCCAACATACCTAAGAAAGCCAACTAGAGAAGACATCCAAAGGTTACTTCATATAGGCTCAGCTTGTGGTTTTCCAAGCATGTTGGGAAGTGTGGATTGCATGCATTGGCAATGGAAAAATTTTCCGGCGGCATGGAAGGGGCAATATAAACATGGAGATCAGCCTGGACCCACTGTCATGTTGGAAGTTGTTGCTTCACATGACCTTTGGATATGGCATGCATTTTTTGGTGTTGCTAGGTCAAACAATGACATCAATGTCCTTAATAGATCCCCTTTGTTCACTGAGGTAGTACAAGGAAGAGCTCCAGAGGTTCAATTTACATTCAATGGCAATTAGTACAACATGGGATACTACCTGGCATATGGTATTTATCCAGAGTGGGCAACATTTGTGAAAACAATCCATTTGCCTCAATGTGACAACGACAAGTTGTTTTCAGAACGCCAAGAGGGAGCAAGAAAAGATGAACGTGCATTTGGTGTTTTGCAAGCTCGCGCATGTATTATATTACACAACATGATTGTGGAGGATGAAAGGGATACTTTCAGAGTTTGCTACGATGATGACTATGAGTATGAATATGATGCAGGTAACTCCACACCATTATTAAATTATAGACATGGGCCAATTCATGGGTTTTCCATGGCGCTAGAAATAGAAGAAGATATCCGGGATAGAGATATGCATCGTCGTCTTAAAGCAGACTTGGTTGAGCATATATTTCAGCGCTGTGGAGGGCGTCAAGCCTAGACTAATTTAGTTTTCTTTCAAATGTTTGTACTGCTATGTATGCATTCTATAATTGTCAGTCTGTAGCATTTAATTTGTATCAAGTTTAGTTTGTTTTTCTGATCTAATATCAAGCAAAAGTCATTATCTGTTATGTCAAGACTCAAAAGTTTTATTCTTTCAGTAATTTTTTGTTTACTTTACATTAAGCTTTGCTTCATCCATCTACGTATTAATTCTCCTATCTCTAGACATCCAAACAGTCTGTACAGCAAGGAAGAACTTTATTACATGTGATATTGCCTAGCAAATCGATTGGACCTATAGGACACCGTCCGTGGGCATCGTAGCTCCGGCTGCCGTTTGCCTCATCTCGCGGCGACACCATCCGGAGCCACCATCTCCTGATGCAGCCATCCTGGCAAAGCTCACCCGCAGCCATGTCCCCAAGGTGCCGCACCGCCGTTCTCCTTGTGGGCGCCTGCTCCAACGCTTCCTCCTCCCGTTGCCATTGGATCTGACGAATAGAATCGCTGGCCAAGCAATTTTTGGGAGGGGGAAGATCGATTTGCCTCGGGAGACAGAGATGGAGATGGGGATTTGAGTTGGGGGAGCTCAGGAAGAAACATAGAAGGGAGGAGGCGGAGGGGATTTCAGGGTCACCAGACTTCTCCTCGCGCGAAGGAAACTGATGGTTGGGAAGGAGAGTGTTTTTTATTCCGTGTGGGTCCCATACCTTTGAGATAGCGTCGGGGCTGTTTTTTTGGCGCGCTGCAGCATGCTGCTAATCTTATCCTCAATATCTTTTTTAGAAAAAAGAGAGAAAAAATGAACCCCAACAATACACCTAAACCTTCCTCAATTTTTTAGCGACGCTAAAAAATAACCTGCCACCGCGTATATTTTAGCGTTGGCGTTCCTCCCCCAATCCTGATTCCCGCACGCCCGCGCGTCCCTTCCGATGGGCCCAATACGATGATGTGACCTGTGTTTGAAATATTGGGGGCTATTTATTAGCGATCTGTTGTGGACTGATATGTTTTTGGAGAAAAAATTTTTTGGAAGAACCCCCAATATATAGTTTTAGGGAAGAACTTTTTAGCATACTCTTGGAGTTGCTCTTGCATATTTTTCCTTCGTGGGTCCTGACTTTTTTTGTCATCACTAGCACGCTGTGGCCGGCCTAACTTCGCAAGTTTGCCCTTGCCAGGGCTCATTGTAACGGAGAATGCGAAGCACCTTGTACTCACCGGCGGAAGGGACCTGCCCGAGTAGAGACTGGGATATGATCGGGCTCTCATGCTCGGCGGCGGCTATGTTGGCGGGCAAGACGATGAAGGCACCAGTACTTGGGTTGAGCACACAGCCTTTCTCAGTGGTCCGGATCAGCCTGCAGTGGAGGCTGGGCTTGGTGCTCACGTTGCGGCCATAGTCCCATGCTTGCCCTGTGATGCGTATCCGCTTAACGACGTTGCCGGACAGGTCCACGAACTGAACCTCACGGCGGGCGTGCCCACGGAGGCCGGCGACCTCGCGAAGGCCGACGACGAGAGGGTGGCGCGAAAGGTGAGCCCTGGCGAAGGTGGGATCCGAGGTGAGCGACCGACACGACCGCGGCAGACGAGGCGGAGGCGGCAGAGCACGTTGGCCGGGAGGCGGAGCAGGACCTCGTACAGGATGTCCACGGGAAGCAACCCTTAGTCGGCGACGGCTATTGGTGCATGGAGCTCGCGGCGGCGCTTGGCTGTCCGTACGAGAGCAGACTCCATCGCCGATACATAGATGCAGATCGATGCAGGGGGAATCCGGCTCAAAAGCTAGTTTTGACCTTTTCATAAAAAAGAAGAAATCTAAATTTGACGGTGTTTCTGACGCCACAAATAATGAAAGATGGTGAGGAATAGGCGGGCATGATCACCGATCTCATACTCTATCTCGACCACGCATGTAACCAACCTCCACAAAAAACAGATCGAGATCGAGCAACCACCGGCCCGCACCCTGCGCCAGCCAGTTACGTAGCTATCCATCCCCTATCGGGCCAATGGCGTCGGCGCTCGTTAGGAACAAGCGAGCCAGGCCGCTCACTGCGGCTGCTCCTCCCGCCGTCGCCAACGACGGCGTGCTGCCATCGGAGCTGCTGCACGACGTCCCGCTCCGCCTCCCGGCCGACGCTCTCTGGCGCCTCCGCCTCGTCTGCCGATCATGGCGGTCGCTCACCTCCGAGCCGCACTTCGCCGAGGCCCACGCGGCCCGCCACCCCCGTCCGCTCGATCGCCGGCGTCCACTTCTCCAGCGGTGAGATCCGCTTCATGGACCTCTCCGGCGATGTGGTCAAGCGGATGCGTGTCGGGGAGGACTGCAGCTGCTTGCATCTGAGCTCGCAGCTTGACACCGTCTGCATCTCGGTATCTACTGCAGGGAAAGAATCCTTGGCACGCGTGCTCAACACGGCCACCGGCGCCGGCACCGTCTTGCCCGGCGACATCCCCGTCGGCCATAACAGTGTGGATCGTGTGGGAGCGTGCATGTTTATCCTTGGCCATGTTCCCTCTACCGGAGAATTAAAGGTGCTCCGTATCCACCTACGCGTAGGCCTACGCGACAACTGTGCCTTCCAAGTCTCCCTGAACCTGACATGCGATATATACCATGACACTCGGCAACAATGGCAATGGCGGGAGGTGGAGGGTGAAGCCACAACCTCTGTTCAATGTCCGGTCAGTGAACGGAGCCGATGCAGTCGTTAATGGAATCGCCTACTTCTTAATAGGTAGAGATAAGGATTTCATTGGGTACTCTACCTATATATATCATTACCTGGTAGCATAGCCTCATTCGACTTGGCGGCAGAAGAATGGCGGTCAGCAATGATCCAGGGGCCGCTAAGCATCCAACATCATCATAGTACCTACAGGGACAATATTCGGTTAGCCGCGTTGGATGGTTGCTTGGTCAGTCTTTTACAGAAGCCAAGATTGCTCCATGAATCTCCGGTTCCTTGAGGATGTGGACAGCTGCATTTGGACCAAACGATACTCCATACGGTGTACATCTCATTTGGAGAAGGTTCATTTCAGCTCTTCATATCCAGTGATGGTTTTAGACGACGAGAGGGTTGTCGTCGTGCGGGATGAATCATCCTTAAAGGCGTAGGATACAGGAACATGGGAGCATCCACTGGTAGAAGCTGATCTTTTATCCTGGTTGGTAGGGAGCAAATCTTCCGAAAAACCATCTGAGATAAAGCAATCGAGATAAAAAGGGGGCCTTTAGTCCCGGGTCACTCAACCGGGACTAAAAAAACCCCCTTTATCCCGGTTGGTAGAACCGGGACTAAAAAATTTTGCACCAAAAAATATTAGAAAATATTAGAAGATCTGAGGAGCTAAATGAAAGAAAAATAAGGAAAAAGATAGAAAGAAAAGAAAAGGGAATAAAAAATAAGAAGAAGAAAAGAATAGATCCTCAGTTCTATGAGCCCGTTAAAGTTCCAAGTGCTCTTAAGATTAAGAATTGATTCATACTCAATTTTCCAACCATATGCAATCCGATAATGAGGACTTCATTTGTGCCTCGGAATCATTCATTTGCCACTTGCACGTCCACTTATCTAAATGTGTGTGTTTCATCCCTCTCCCTCTTCGACATTTATTTTCCATGGTCTTTTTGTGGCCGAACCACCCAAATTAACCTGGCTAAAGTGTTCTCAATTTCGCCTCCCATACGACCCAACACCTTAACCAAGTCAATCTGGTAGTCTGTCGGGTTATACCCAATAAACCACTTGTCTCGGATCGAAACAAAAAGTATCTCACCCGAAGGCGAGTTCAAAGATTACAACATTCCAGTAGTTTAGAACATAGGTCCCACTTTGTTTATTACATCACAGTAGTTCAAAAGTGCATAAAGTAAAGTAGTTCAAAAGTGCCAAAAGTAAAATGTTTCAGAGTTTAAGCAGCGGAAAAAGGATGGCAACTAAACGTCGAAGCAGAAACATCATGGCGAAGCCAACTATGACGACAGTTACCACGGTCCTCGCCAACTGAGGACGGGTCCCACTCAACCGTTCAACCCGAAGGGAGCTGGGTCGGCCAAGTCACACTTTCAGCAAAAGCACTAACATCCAAGTTACATGCAAGTAAAGCCACAAGCAAGGCTAAGTATACTAATACTCAACAAGACTTACCCGTCAAGTGGCAACTACTCCACCGACTTCTAGACATGCAAGGCCTTTTGGCAGAGAGGTTTGTTTTTGCCAAAAAGTATCTAAGTAGATCCTTACTTTCAAGTTTTAGCAGCAGGTTCTAGTAGATAATTTATTCTAGGTAAGCAACCTGTTCTAAGCAAGCAAGTTGAGCAATCATTTCATTCCAAGCATCATCATCATTAAATAATCATTCTCTGTTCCACTTGTTACTCAGTGCGGAATAGTGATCAAGTAGTCTCAAACTGTGAGAGGCAGACGATTCAAATTGAGTTCCTTAACCTTGCAAGGTGAATCTAATCACATGACATTGTGTACCATGACGGGTCCACACATGTCAGCCGTCTCCATCAATTCCCAGGCACGTGGCTAGGGCCCACTTCCCTTGGATACAAGGCCCCACAGTCCCGGAACGTCATTGTACCGTGACTGCACTTGTACCCACATGATGCATCAGGGGAACTCCATTCCAGAGAGAGCAGGGAGTATGCCCACATCCCGGTTCAATCAGGTACTAGGCTTCCCTATCCCATACTAGATATGAGATTAGTACTTTCAAACACTTGATCACGAATGCCAACACATTTCAACCTTAGCATTTTCATCACTAGACAGACGGGACAAAACCACCAAGTCGGAACCAAACCCGGTCCCGTCCATCATCCTTATGGTTATAGCATGAGCAAGCAATCAACTCTTGTAGACTCGCGAGTGACAGGAAATCACTCGACTTTTATCAAGTCCTATTTAGCATTGCAGGCTTGCAGCTACTCGTCCTACTATACTTGTGTTCAACCAAAGGTACCTAAGATCATGCAACTAGGTTTTCAATCAACTCCTATGAACGTAAATGCACAAGCATAGGTATAAGAGACATTGCATGAATTTAGAAAATACTGGGTTATGCTCCGGGGCTTACCTTCCTATTCTAAGTTAGTGGGGAGCTCGTTCTTCACTGATCTCCTGCTCAGCCTCGACGTGATGTAGCTCGGCAGGTACTTCCTCGACAGCAAGCGTCAACTCGTAGGTTCCGTCTGCGAGGTTTGTTTCTACACGAGATGCAAATACAGTAGTTCAAGTTTCCATGCTTTCACATGCAGTATGCAAAACATGAATTATTGCTAAAGTGTAAATTGCATTTCAACCACATTCACCTAAACAAGGTTCTAAACTTTCATTATCTTCATGAAGTAAGGTGTGTTGTGACATAAAACCCGGGGTTGACTTTTATGGTGATTGTGTACACATATAAGATTTTACAACTTAGACTTCATAAAAGAAAGGTGGGGATCACTCTAGGGTTGCTCAAGATTCATTTGGAAAGTTATCCTGTTTCTGAATGTTTTTTTTACCTCTTCCAAAATTACTATTTTACCCTTACCATTACCTAATGGTTTTTATTCATTTCCTATTTGGGTTTAACTTCCATAAATGTTTCTAGTAGCTTCTGATAAGATATGGTTCTGAAAATTTAATAGAGGCTTCCTAATCACATCAATGAGATACTGTAAAATCTTGGGATGCATTGGACTTCTACAAAATTAATTAAAATTAAAACAGTACCCTATGGTAGATTATAGGGATCTATTTTTACTCAAATTCCAGCAGCAATTTGGCTCTGATATTTTTACACGAGGTTACACTAGTGTGACAGAGGTTTCTGTGATTTTTCAAGATTTATGGTGAAGGACATCTATTATCCATATTTTTCCTTCATTTAAACTTGTACAAAAAGCTAAGCATGTTTCATCAAGTTTCACTTAGTGATCCTTAGTTTTCCTAGTGAGTATTTTGCATCCATGATGTAACAAAAGTGGTTTCACATTTTTCTCTATCATATTTTACTTATTATGCAAAAAGTAAGATTTCACCCTAGGTTTCATGGTTAAAACTAAAATAGTGTGTAAAACATCTAAACCAGGGTCACAACTATTTTATTCAGCACAAGCTCAGTGTGACAAAGCTAACAAAGGTGAATTTGTCATTTTACCATTTTTAGGCGATTTATGGTGCATTTATTAGCCTAAACGCTAAATAAAATCTAGAGAAATACTGGTAACGTGGCCAACATCAATTTTCTGTGAAACTACACATCTCAAGGATTCTAACAAACTTGGTTTTGTATTTTTATCAATTTTCTACATTTACTTATGCCTTCTCAAGGTTTTAGACAAAATAAATCATTTAAATCGGGAAAAGGTTAAACGTTTTTGCATTCCAATCCCTAGATGTTTAAAAGCATCACGAATCAGTCCTACATTTTAGTGGTAAGGTCCCTAGAAAGAACTTAAACATCGCAATGTGATCCTAGGGATGACCGGTGGCTCTCCGGCGAAATCGCTAGCGAGCGGCGGCACCAGAGGGGAAAAGGGCGACATAGGGAGACTCAGGAGCTCACCGCGATCCGACGCGCTGTGGAACTCGGGGGCGGAGGAGGTCTGGCAGTGGCTGACGGCGTTGGGGAAGAAGCGGTCGGGGCGGAGACGCTATGCCGGCGAGCTCACCGGTGGGATAAGCTCGAAGACGGCTCGGGCTCCGTCAATGGGATGTGGGTGGCACTAGGGAGTGCTTAGGGGGTGGCGGTGAGGTGCGGGAGGGGGCTCTCCACGGTGAGGTCGCGGCGGAGCTCGGGCGGATGGAGGCGGCGGTGTGGAGTGGCTCCGGTGGGGCGTTAAGTGCTTATATAGGCCCAAGGGTGTGAGAGGAAGGGCGAGGCGAGGCTCTAGGCGAGGCGATAAGGCTGGGCGGTGAGTGGGGGAGGAGAGCAGGGCAGAGCGCCACTGGCAGGCAGAGGGTGACACTGATGATTGGCGGTGACGTTGCCGACGCGCGTGGGCGGCCTCCCGGCCATTGGCCGTGCCCGATAGCAAAGCCCAGGGATTCTTCTTGTCGCACGCACACACTAGCCAGCGGAGGGGCTCGCATGGTCTTGTCCGAGGCGGCAGTTGGCTGGGCGGGGAGCGTCGGCAAGCGAGCGCGACGTGGCGACGAGGGCAGCAAGGAGTGGCGCGGTTACTGGAGAGGGAAGATGTGATGCCAGGCGATAAGATTTCGCCGATAAGCATTGGCCATCTTGGGGCTCTGTGCTGTCACGTCAACGGCGGTGATAGGGCAGCGGTGTTCGTGAACGCCGAGGGCGCACGTGTCGTGGCGTGACACGCGCTGCTGGTGACCGCACATCGGGGCTAAGTATGGAATGCGTTGGCGTGTGATGCAGCTAGGTTTGGACGAGTTTTTCTCAAATTTTTCAAATGGAAATTGGAAATACATCAAACTAAAAGTTGTAGTCCTAGGTTCACACTTCAACTTATAGAAAGACCTTAGGTTCAACACTCTTTTAAATTTAAAGTTATGTTAGGCCAAACTTCTCAGAAACACACGTTTTAAGGACTTAGCATATTAACCAATTTCTATGGATTTAGCCAAACTTTAAATTGAATTTACTCCAAATTTTCAAACTAAAGTTGGACAACTCCAAATGTAAAAGTTATCGTCCATGCTTCAAATTGCAACTCTTAGGAAGGGTCCAGGTCTAAAATAGTTTTAGATTTGAAGGTGAACACAGATAAAATAAGGTCAAAAGGATGTATTCCAGGACATATTTTAGATTTGAGTTTGAATTTGAACTGAACTTGGGCTCGATTTTTGAAAGGGTTCTATTTCAAAGTATCAAAAGTGCAAATAATAAAATTTGTTTGTTTTGAAAAGTTTTACTACTCTTATATTGGTAAAAATTAAAATTGTTATATAAAATTTTAAATTTATGAATTGCCTCCAAATTAAGCTTTTAAAGGACATTTTGATCCATTTAAGTGCTAGATTAACTTCTAAACACTCTACTTAAGCTTTGACAAGATTAATTTAAACTAGGGTTGTTATACTTTTTGAGAAGTCTCAGTAATCCCAATAGATCTCTCTCTTAGTTTCATAATATTTTAAATACAATGTTTTGCTAGGATTGTTTCTACCTACCAAGCTCCACGTAAGCCTTCCACTTTTATATATGAGTAGAATAGGTTGAAAATATTTTAGTATAGGCCTGAGTGACTTGATGAGATGAGTGTTTCTATGAGCTGTTGCAAGAGAATCTTACTTGTGTTAGATTTGCATCTTTTTGAAAAACTCTTCACGATGAAACAAGGTAAAGATCTGAAGTTCACTTATGTTCAAGAGCATTGTATTGATTTTATTATGGCATGTTTTTTATTGCTAGTCTATCTTCCATGATGAAAATTAGCCAATCACAACTTGAACTTTAATGCTTAATACTTGAGAGAGTAATGTGTCTTGTTATGTATAACTGAGTGCAGGGACGACATCGAAAGGCAGTGTCTCGAGGACGAGCAAGGTTTAAGCATAGGGGTTGTTGACGCTCGTTATTGATACACTTTTAGTGCCATTTAAGTGGTGTTTTCATACATATGCTTATACTAACCTGCTACTTGGCACCTAAAATAACCCCATTTTCGCATATGCATTGTATTTTGGAGGATATTTAGTTTTTGCAGGATATTGGACTATATTGGAGTATAATTGGACAAGTCCCTGGACGAGCAACAACCCAGAGAAAGACGAAGGCCAACGGGCTCAAAAAAAGGCCTAGGCCGACCAGCTTATAGAAGCCCAGGCTGATCGGCCTAGGGTCCTCAGGGCCCCAATCATGCTCATCTTCGACAAGGACTCCTCAAAGAATACTTTAGGATCAAAGATGGAAGCAAGCAAAACTTTGGAAAGATATCAAGATCCACCCTTATCCCGAGGCTATCGACGTGCAATTTCCCGCATGGAAGTAAAAATAAGTTTACATATCATCAAAGAAGACTTGGCGACGAAGGAGAACGCGAGAGGCCACAAGGAAGGGCCAGGCCGATTGGCTTGGACCCCCCAGGCTGATAGGTCTGAGGCTTTCCTTGCTCCTCTCGCCTTCCAATTTTCACCACGCGCTCCCCGAACTATAAGTACCCTAAAAATTCACCGAGCCCCGGCATCCATCCATGAGAACTCGACGAAACGAAGGACATCCATCAGAGGAAGCTGAGGGATGCTGCAAGTCTTCGAAGTTGTCTAGGAGATGGCTTAGGCCGACCCTAGCCACCATAGCCTCCCTGCGTGGTTGTGTCATGGTGGAGTTCAGGAGATAGTTATGATCATCAATGGTATGTACTCGGTGGTGATGATCTAAATACATCTATTATATAAGCAATGTTCTTCATGTCATCCAATCTATTAGCGACTCATTGTCTCCTTTTATACTTTCTTCTTATCATGAATATGCTTGTTCCTTAGTCTAATTCGAGGTTAGACTTCATAGCATGCTTTATGTAATCATGGTGATTAGATCTAGTATGTTGACCCGTCTTGATATTTAGACATGTTCACTTGTGTCCGTACCCTTAAACTGTCTGCGCTGATAGAGGATTGTGACAAGATCTGGCTTGTGTAAGGTGGGGATTTTCGGTAGGTTGACCGGAGGTAGTAGTTTAAAGATTGTTTTGGATGAGATGCATGTTGTGCTTGCTTGTTAGGTAGAACTACAACTAGGTATCTGTAGATGTGATCTACATGTTCTCGTGATTTACCTTTACACTAAGATTACTTCTTCGTATGCAATCTATGCTTCATGTTAGGATTAGATCCGTTAGATTAATTAGATGGAAAAATCCTAATTAGTTCGTTGTCGATATATGGATTGATAAACTTTGGATGGAATATTTTAAAAAAAAAACTACGATGATCCATACGTTTGCGGTTCACGTACTGACGTGCTACCCGCCATCAACGACCAACAAAAGAGAAACTCAAGAAAACATAGCAATGCAAGGTATAGATGTGAAAGTTTGCGAACGAGAAAGCGATGAAGCCAAATCTGGCGACGTTTTACTATCATTACATTTTTACCCTACGTATCGTCGTGCCTTAACGGTAGCATTGATTTATTCCTTATACGAAGTGAAATTTCCATACTAAACATGTAATCGTGACAAACAGGTGGCGGCTTCACGGCTTCTGCCTCTCCCGGACAGGTGAGGTGGCGAGGGACACGTCCACGTCACGCAGCCCACGTCGGTGCTCAAGACAAAAGTGACACACGCATCGGTCCACGTGTACCCCCACAGCCCTTCCCTGGACCCAGTCCACCCGCCACACCGCTCCTCCCACCCACACCCCAGACTCCCCAGCAGCCCAACCGCACGTCTGTGCTCCATAGACCGCGCCCACGCAGCGACACCCCGCGCCCCAACTCACGCCGTCCCCGCGAATCAAATCGAAATCCCCCCACTAATCCCATTCCTAAAACACGCCCCGATCATCAGCTAGCTAATAATCATCGAAGCCTCAAAAGCCTGGATGGCTATCTCCTGCAGTAATCACAATTCCTTCCATAGCAAAGCTGCCGTTTGGCAGCACCTCATTAATAATCAATCGCCCGTTTCCGCCATTGATTTAGCAGTAGGAGGCCGCCCCGCTCCCTCCTCGTTCTCCCTCCCCTCATGCTCCTCCCCGCCCGCCCTCGCCGCGCGCCGTAGCAGCCCGACCCGACGCGAGCGGCGGTCGTGGGGGGTTAGGGTTTTTTTTTTCTCGCGGCGATGCGGAGGGCGGCGTGGGTCGGTGGCGGGTCCATCACCTTCCGCCGCCGCGTGATGGAGGGGCTGGCAGCGGTGCTGCTCCTGTACGCGCTCGTCGTGCTCGCCCTCGAGTCCCCGCTCGTGTCCGCCCCGCTCCCGGGCGGCGCCGCCGCCGTCGCGCGGAAGCTCCACCTCTCCGCTGCGGGCGCCGTGGCGCGCTCCGCCCCCGCGCGCCCCGCCAAGGAGCCCCGCCCCGCGGTCGTCGTCGCCGGCCCGTCGGCGCGCGCGCGGGGACGGGACCGGCTCTCCCGCTTCGCCACCGGGCTCGACCTCCGCCTCCTCGACACCGCCCGCTCCGGCCCGCTCCGCGGCCAGATAGCCGACGCCGTCGCGGCTGGCGCCCGCGTGTTCGCCGAGCTCGAGGGCCTCGACGGCGCCAACGCCACCGCCCTCGCGGCGCCCTCCGGCGGCGGGGGCGAAGGAGGGGGAGAGCCGCCCCCCGCCAGGTGCCCGCAGTCGATCGCGCTCTCCGCGGAGGAGCTCCGGGCGCGGGGCCGCGTGGTGGAGCTCCCCTGCGGGCTCGCGCTGGGGTCCCACGTCACGGTGGCCGCGACGCCCCGGGCGCCGCACGAGGAGCGGGACCCCGCGATCGCGGTGATCAGGGACGGGGAGGCGCCGGCCATCGTGTCGCAGTTCATGGTGGAGCTGCAAGGGCTCAGGGCCGTCGACGGCGAGGACCCGCCCCGCGTGCTCCACTTCAACCCGCGCCTCCGCGGGGACTGGAGCGGCAGGCCGGTGATCGAGCAGAACACGTGCTACCGCATGAACTGGGGCACCGCGCACCGCTGCGAGGGATGGAGGTCGCGCCCCGACGAGGAGACTGGTTGGGGACCCCTGTCAGTTCATCGTTTTCGATTATTTGACCTCAGGTGGATCCCGTTGTTCAGTCATGCTGAATCAATGAGTTGTTGATGACGTGATGTGCAGTGGATGGGCTGGTGAAGTGTGAGAAGTGGATTCGGGACGACGATGAGCACTCTATAAAATCAAAGACAGCTTGGTGGCTGAATCGGCTGATCGGGCAGAAGAAGGAAGTCAATCTCGACTGGCCATTTCCTTTTGTGGAGGGCCAGTTATTTGTTCTGACTCTCAGCGCTGGGTTGGAGGGTTACCATGTGAGCGTCGACGGGCGACATGTGACTTCGTTTCCTTACCGCACTGTAAGTGCATATGTTCCTTCCCTTCATGTAGTCTGCAGCAAAATATCATGGCAAAGGCTAGTCGTTTGATGTGCACTCTGTATTGCCATAGCTCAAAGAATTAGGGCCCGGGGTAGTTGAGATTTTGGGTGCTTGGCCTGCCTGTGCAATTAATATATGTTTCTTGTGGCCCTTGCAGGGGTTTGTGCTTGAGGATGCCACAGGTTTGTTCCTGAATGGGGACCTCGATGTGCATTCAGTGGTTGCAGGGTCTTTGCCCACTACACACCCAAGCTTTGCACCACAGAACTATCTGGAGTTTTCTACTGTTTGGCAGGCCCTTCCTCTGCCTGATGAGCCAGTTGAGATTTTCATTGGCATCCTGTCATCTGCCAATCATTTTGCTGAGCGGATGGGCGTGAGGAAGACATGGATGTCTGCTGTCCGCAAGTCACCAAACATGGTGGCTCGGTTTTTCGTTGCATTGGTAAACCCTGTAACGTGAACCCGAAAAGCTTATCTTGCATCATTTGTTTTCTGCACTTGCACTGAAGGACTTTCTTAACTCCAGCATGGCAGAAAGGAAGTGAACGTGGAGTTGAAAAAGGAGGCAGATTTTTTTGGGGACATTGTTTTTGTGCCGTTTCTGGACAACTATGATCTTGTTGTTATGAAGACTCTTGCAATATGCGAGTATGGGGTATGGCATTGAGTTTCGTTTTTAAACTAAATCTTCTTTGGAGTACTATATAGCTGTTTTCTTGGCATTTTCTGACATTAGTGAACTTGGTTGTTCAGGTGAATGTTGTCTCTGCTAAATATGTAATGAAGTGCGATGATGATACTTTTGTGAGACTTGATTCAGTAATCACTGAAATAAAGAAGGTACCAAGTGGCAGAAGTCTCTACATGGGGAGCATTAATATCCAACACAGGCCATTACGCCATGGGAAATGGGCCGTGACTTATGAGGTAAGGCTTATGTATTTTTTGTTGGACAGTAATTAGATTGCATTCTTCATGAACCACCTGATCATTTCTTATATAGCTTGAAGCAAAATATATATTACTTTGTTGCCTTCTTGATTCCATATAAGTGTACTCGGTCATCTGTACAATGCTAATGTGTTTAACTGGGATAAATACTGGTTAAACCTATGTTCGTATAGGATATAGCTGATGTTGAATGCTTTTTCTTCAATTGAGGTTTGTGTGTTGTAACATGTTTCTCTGGAAGTTGAAGATCTTGCATCATCCCTTTGTTTGTTGATTGTCCAATTCTGCTAAATTCTATTCTGTTTAGAAGACATTTAACTTGGTTCGCATTATATGAATTGGAGTTTTATTTTCTCTCTGCTGTCTCTCAGTGTCCTGTTATCTTCAGAGATCTGCAAACTGAAATCATAGTATGTCCTTGTCGAGACAGGGACATTGGGTGACTAAAATGCAATCCATTCACTTTGGAATTACCATATTAGTCCTTTTATTTATTCGTATATTAAGCCATTTATCTACCCAAACCGAAACAAAGAATCACTTGTTGCATGTCTGCACCTGATGGCAGCCCCCTTGAAGGCATCAATTATAGAAGGTTTGACATAGTTCTTTGCTGATTGTTGGTAAGCATTGTTAGCTATCTAAGCAGCATGATTGCATTTTTATGGTCAGTCAATCCTACTTATGTCTTCATATTGTAGACTTTCTTGGTCTTAAAAGTCAGCATTCAGTAATATGTTTACAGAAGGTGGGAATTTGTGTCTTAGCAAAGCATGATTTATTAGCTTACTGTGAGTGGAAGCTTTAATGTTAGTTTACACTTGACACTCTTTTTTGACTCTACTAATTTGATATTTAGTCTGCACATTGTTAATGTTGCTTCCCACTTCACAGGAGTGGCCAGAAGAGGTGTATCCAGCATATGCAAATGGCCCTGGGTATATTTTATCATCCGATATTGCAGATTTTATCATGTCAGAATTCACAAAGCAAGGATTGACGGTACAGTTTATAATTCCCTGTTGTAAAAAATAAACCCTCTTCCCTTCATTCAATCATCATAATAAAAATGCTCCTCTCCTCCGTGGCATTGTATTTGTTTACAGTTTTCCTAAATACCATTTGAATATTGGACACTTGTCAAAATACCATTTAGACTCTTAGAGTAAGAATATCTCCAAAATACCAGTTTTTGCAGTAGATTAGGCAACATATATCAATCATAAGGAACAAAGAAGCAATGGAGTATTTTTTTATTGGTTCAAACTTTATGTGTCCGTATCTGTTGAGCAATAGGCTAATATATGAACCCTTTTTTGTGCTCTTATTTGAGCGCTGACAAAATATCTCTTGGTATAAATTCTCCAATGACATTTTAGAATAAAGAAGAAATATATCTAATTTACTATTTCTCTCTGTGCAGCTATTTAAAATGGAAGATGTGAGCATGGGTTTGTGGGTTGAGCAGTTCAACAGGACAAGACCTGTTGAATACATTCACAGTTCCAAATTTTGTCCATATGGATGCACTGATGACTACTATACTGCGCATTACCAATCACCAAGGCTGATGTTATGCATGTGGCAAAAGTTATTGGAAGGAAGACCAGGATGTTGCAATGTGAGATAACTGTTATGACATAGTTCCAGAAAAAGATAACAATAATGAAACGAGTAGCATCTGACCCTCATCCATAGCGGTCTCATCATGTAATCAACAGAAGTAGAAGGTTAAACTAATGTTCTTTGTCACCTGCGATTAATTCATACATCTTGATGGTAATTTATCCTCCTAGAGTCTGCAATGCTCAAAAGCTGACCCTACTTAGTTACAATAGTGGATTAGGAAGCCTACTAGTAATCCTGTACTCTTTCGCCCCCAACCATATAGGTAGAAGTTTGCATGTTCTCTAGAGATTCCCAACCAAGGACGTCATTTGTAAATATGAAGAGTTGAAAGAGTTCAGTTAAGTTGTTTCTTTTTGGCAGTAGGGATTTAAGACCTGAGAGTAGTTGCAGCTAAACTTATCAGGTAATAGAGCAATCCTTAATATTTCAGCCAATTTTTAACACAGCTTTTTTCCCAGTTATGACTTTGTTTTATTAGTGTATTTATTTCTTAACGCTGTTTTCTTAAGAAGCATATTTAACACATGCATTTGATGCCGAGTATCTTAACCTTTTGAAAACAACACATTTGGACTGCTATGTCTCACTCAATGGATCCCAAGTACAAGCATCACACATGTGCAAACCAAGCCACCAGGGCAGCATTATTTTTTTTTATTTGGAACCTAGTACTCGAGCCGTGCTCCTTTTGAATTTCTATATATCTTATGATGAGATCAGCACGAAACTTTTATTTTGCTTGGTGGAGCATGTCATAGAAGTATAGAACTTACGAGCACCAGTAAACAAATAAATAATGTGCAGGAGTTACTATTTTAACAAATTTAAACCTCAGTTTCTGAATCTGAAAACAATGACAAACAACACACTTGGATTCACCTGTAAACAAAACATGGTTTGCATTACCATGAGGGAAAGCAATGTAGAAGAAATAGAGAACTGAGGGTAAGAGTTCTTTTTTCTAATCGCTCAGCATGCCATTTTGATGAGCCTGGTCAAGTAGTTGTCTGTCAATCTACAAGTTGCTAATTTTGAGTATGGTTGGCTGTATTTGCAGATGTTGTATAATGAGCCATCATAGTGATTTGGGCCAATTTTGTAATTTTGTCATGAAACTTATCATGTAACTGTGAAATGCCTTTTTTTTGCCTTTTGCGAAATAACTTGGTCATGACTTATGAGTTGAATTTGTCAGTGATTTTTTTGTACCTGACCTTGTTTTCTGCTGCCTTCAAGTTTATGTTGGAATAGGAATACAGTAAGCTTATGTTTTGCAGAGTTGCTCATCCAGAAGCTAAATCCTACATGGCACAGCGCAGCAGGAACCTTTTACTCGACCAAATTATGAGGTGCTAGCACCAATATTCGTGATTGATAAATTTCCTTGGAACTGTCTTTATTTACTGTCATATCTTTATCAAATGAAAATTTATGCACAAAGATTGCATTTATACTGTTATTCTGCTTTCTGTCTTTCCCATTGTTCGCAAGAATAAATATCCAATTGTTGCTCTTTCAATTTTGATGAACTTGCTTTCTAAGGAATACATGCAAAAAAAGATGTGTGAAGTGCAGACCTTGTGTAGCTTTACACTTGAACATGCGAGGACAGGGGACTGTATTTCTGCAAGTGCTCTCCAGTCTAAAAGGAGGGAGGGCCATATCTAGGAAAGACTGAAACAGGGGATTTCTTCAAGGGAACGGCCGAACCGAAGAAGTGAACTGGCAACGGCCAAAGCTGGCTTCTGCTTTTGTGTGAGAATATAATCATGGGTTAGCTGGCAAACATGGGGTCACATCTTTTCATGATCTGATTGCTGCTTTAGTTTTTTTTTGGAATGGAGCTGCTTTAGTTTCCTATGCCGCTATGCGCCACCGTACGTGGCACTGGCATGGAGAAAGGAGAAGTGGTATATTCTGCTTCTGTGCCTTTTGAGCTGTTGTTTCCATGGTTCTGTGCTGAGTCGTTGTGGTCTGCTCATTTGTCATCAGTGCTGTGTAGATTATTGGTTGGTTGGGTTATAGATGCACATTTGGCTGCCTGTGTGGGTTCAGATCAAATTCTGTTTATTGCCAGTAGTTCCTTTGTTTAATACGGCCTCTTTGGTGAATCGTTCAATGTGAGATGAGAATGGTGTGGAATTGCTCAATGTTGATGGATTCAACCTCAGCATGTGCTCAGTAGAAAATCATATTGTGGGGTGAGCATTTGAATGGGGTGTTTTATCCGCCACTTGGCTGATTAATGGGTCTAACAGATGTACCCAAGCAATCTGAAGGAATGTCAGATGAACACAACTCTTTTTTTAAAAAAAAATCTCACGTTAAATCTAACAAAAATGAAGGACCCATTAGAATTGGACCATAACCATTAAAGACCGTTAACAGAGCTTCTGCTGCAAATCTTTTGAAGCCGAATCTAGGATATACGAAAACGTCATATGCAAAAAATCTCATGTTAAATTTGACAAACTTAGGAATCAGAAGCTAACAATGTTCCTATGCAATACATAAGCGTCATTATGACTCACATGGCAACAACACGACATTTAACGCTACAAATAGTATTGCATTTGACACCATTTATCATAGCTTCAAAAAATTTCCAAAGGCACAACTATAGATACATTGAGGGTGTGTTTGCCTAAACCATATAATTCCTATTCTAGACTAAAAAAATAGATGCTCTTTTAACCTACCAACTCTAATTATAACACGAAAGCTAGGAGCCAAAATCCCTTCCAAATGAGACCAAATTTTCACCCGTGCCCCTTCACATAAGCGATTACGCAATTAGCGCTGGCGCTTGCGGTTTCATCGTGTTGTTTGGAGCTATATCAGCTAACTAAATAAAAACTAGTACTTAGTTTCGTTTCGATCGAACAAAAACAACTTACTACGCCCGTCAGTTAGCCTGCAAGTAGCCAGCAGGTTGGCGAGTTAACCTCCAACGTATCCCCCAATTTGGCAATTTCGAAATGGCAGCCAGCCACCAACTGGCAATTCCGTCCCGTCCCGTTCTGTACTGTACACGGCCGCCGCCAAGTTCCAACCACCAACTCAGCGCCGCGCTCCACTGGCCGATGGACGCGATGCGACGCCCGGCGCGGGGTCAAGCGTACAAAACTACCGCCCGGATACGGTACGCGTCCAGCTCCACATCCCCCGTCCAGCCGTCCTCGTTTCCTTCCGTTTCCCCCTTCCCCTCCTCTTCACCCCCCCTCTCCCCCTTCTCGTCGCGTACAGCTGGACGCCTCCTCCCCTTGCTGTTGGCTGTTGCTTGCTTCCACCGCCCGCCCGCCCGCCCGCCCGCCCGCCTCCGACCCCCACATCCTCCTCGGCAACGGAGCGCTCGGAGATCCCCGGCGAGCGCGGCGGGCGAGCATGGCGGCGGCGCCGTCGAGGTCCCGGGGCGACTACGACCACCTAATCAAGCTCCTGCTCATCGGCGACAGCGGTGCGTCCCCCCGAGCAAATCGCTCCTCCCCCTCCCCCTCCCACCCGATTCGATTCTCCGCTAGTGGTGGGGCTGGGCTTAGCCCGCTCGCACGCTCGCTTGATTAGCTCGATTCAGTAACTAGATGTGTGTGTAAGCTGCTGCTCGTACTTAGTTGCCGATCCCTCTTTGTCGGCTGGTGTACGGAGCGGGCGGCGCGGAGTGCGGGGAGCTTGGTGATGCCGAGCCTAGGGTTGAGGGGACAGGGTTTTGCTTGTACTACCTTGGGTTGCTTGCGGGGCGCCAGATTGGATGTGTACTGCCCATGCTTTGCCGGAGCTTCGCGAGCGATGAGCGGCGATTAATGCCTTTTAATGATGCGGATTCCGCTAAGTTTGCTTGCTGCACGGTTGCTAGGCTTGTCGCGAGCGGTCGGGTGGGGAGCCATGCTACTCACAGATAGGCCTTTATGGATCAGAGCCGAGTTTGTACTCTCACGGTTTTTGTTCGTTCCCCTTTTCCTTGGCTTTGAGGAGGCGAAGCGGATTGGTTTTGTGAGGAGATACCGAAACGGGTGCTTTTGTTGTATGCGTTTCTGTTGTTGTCATGCACGGTTATTTTAGCCATTCGTTGCGCCTCAGTTGAAATTGCTGTTTGCTGAGGAGTTCCATGGATGCAGCCAGTCCTATGGTAAACTGTTGAGTTTTAGGCTGGGGATTCGGATATCATAAAAGTGGTGAGGGGTGAAAAATTGCTTAAGTGTCGTGGGGATTCCATAATTAGGCTCTACTGCATTTACAGTCCATTGTGTTATGGTAGGGTGAATTTTTCGGTAAGGTTGTGAGGTCTTGTTTGTCTGAATTGTTGGGTGTTACTGCTGTTGTCTGTAGAGGACTTGCTGCTTTGTTGTGCCCAAAGGTCATTACTCATTGGCTAGGTCCTCCATTCCTACTTGTACCAGTTCAGTCAGTGTTAATGTTTAGGTGGTGGAAGTCTCATAATGCATTTGTGGCAAGTGAAAGTTTTGTCTAAATCTAACTTCTTTAATAGTGTTGTATTATGTGATCTCTCTCCTTGACTGATACTGTTTGGTCAATTTGTGTGTTGCAACAACTTTCTCTCAGTTTAATGTGAGTCCCTTTATTTCCAGGAGTTGGGAAGAGTTGCTTGCTCCTTCGGTTCTCTGATGACACATTTACAACAAGTTTTATCACCACCATTGGGTATGGACACAGGCAACATTCCTCCCTTTTAGGCATTCACTTGTGGAAGTTAATATTCTAAACTTGATCTTTTCCTTCTGTTAAGCATTGATTTCAAGGTTAGGACAGTTGAGCTTGATGGAAAGCGTGTAAAATTACAAATCTGGGATACTGCAGGTCAAGAACGCTTCCGAACAATTACCACTGGTAACTATTTTCCCCTTTTACTATGATGATTATGTGGGCTATATGTGAAAGATGAAGTAAATGTCTCATAACTTCTAAATAAACACATTATTTAGAACTCTAGTTTATGGTTGTTAAAGAACTATTCTTTTTGAGTAGATGCATCACAATTTACAAGCTATAGTTTGTTGACAAGCTGGTGTGGGCTCATATGCCATTGGTGAACAAGACCAATGTACATGTGCATGCCACAACCGCATACTATGAAAATTTTCCTTTAATAATAGGAAGGCTCAATCCAGACCAAGACTTGAGCACTTAGAAAATAGTAGATTTATTTGTGTCCTGAAAACATAGTATGGTTACAGAAAAACTATGCAGTAGCCAAGCTAGGATGGCTGACCCGTGGCTTATTAGTGGATCTTGTGTAATATTACTGGAACCCGAAAGTGCCAAAGCCCACCTTGACCATGAAGCCTATACAAACAACTGCCTAATGCCAAAGTTCAGGAAGTGCATACCACTACCGTTAGTCCACTACCAGGCCTGATCTTGATGGCTTTCACACGAAGAGTTATAAAACTAGAAAAGTTTTATGCTGGTCATATGTAAATATTTCAATGATGACCAAATGTTGCATGATAGTAAGACAACATGTTGTTGCTTGTTGGGCACTGGATCATATGTATTTGTCAAAGCTGAATATTATAGTAAGATGTTTCATGTATTGTTGATTTGTTGTTGGTGGTGGTAGTATTGTAGCTCCCCAAATGTTTAGGTAGAGATTCATTTTGTTGATTTTAAACAAGATTTCTGATCCTTTAATTTCTTTTTCTCCCCCATTTTGCAGCTTACTATAGAGGAGCTATGGGCATTCTGCTTGTGTATGATGTGACAGACGAATCGTCCTTCAATAGTATGCAACATGCATGTGCAATCCCATTTGTTGACAGAAGAAAATGTCTGTTGCTTTATTAATTTTCTTTTCTTAATTAACTTGTAGACATTAGAAATTGGATTCGCAACATAGAGCAGCATGCATCGGACAACGTCAACAAGATCTTGGTGGGCAACAAGGTTGATATGGATGCAAAACGGGTAAATGTTTCAGTAAATTACCTACTGTTAGAAACGTGTGACTGTCTTTCTTCTCAATGCCCTTATGTAATGTTCCTTGTTAACAGGTAGTGTCCACAGCTCAAGGTCAGAAGCTAGCAGATGAATATGGTATCAAATTCTTTGAGACGGTAAGTTTTTTTTTTAACTATAAGCTGAGTAATATAACTCCCAAGTCACAGTCGCTTCTTCATTGTTAATGTATCAGGTTTCCAAGATGATAAGCTTTACGTATTTTAATTCAATTGTATGTTTATACGCAGAGTGCAAAAACAAATCAAAATGTGGAGCAGGTCTTCCTTACCATCGCAAGGGACATAAAGCAGCGGTTGACTGAGACCGTTGCTGCTGCATCTGAGGTAGCTATTCACCCGTGCATATGTTCTCCCCATTTTGATCAATTGTCATACAGATCAGTCGCATCTAACCTTCACCGAACTATGCAGCCCCCAACTATTCAGATCAGTAGGCCAGATCCCGACCAGCCCAACCCTGCCTCGCGGTGGTCATCCTGCTGTAACACCTGATCGACGCGGCAGCGAAACCACACAGCGCCTCAACGTGTGACAGCTAGGTTACTACTGCCCCTGCCTGCGTGTGCTTACTCCGGTGCCAAGCCAAGATGTAAATTTCGCTCGGTTGATATCTAGTGCCAAAGACTACCGATACTCTGACCACTATGGGTGTTTCGATTCTTCAGCGAGGTGTTCGGGTGTGTTCCCGCTTTAATTTATCGCCTTTGTTATAGCCCAGTGGCTCCATGCTAATGTATGCTTGGGAACTCTTGTAATTGTAGCGCAGCCAGACCGATCTGCCGGAGCAAACGTCTCGGCAGATAAGCTTGTGGTGGATTTGCTCCTGTGTCGTGTAAAAACAAAACCTTGGAGGGACAGCAGTATCTGATTTGTATGGAATCGTTCGTGATTGTACATTAGTGGATTAATATTATCCGGTTGTTGCTCCCATGTGCCATCGTGCATCATATCACCCTGGACATCAGAGTTCAAGTAGATAATGATGTGCTATACATAAAATAGCTGAAAATGCGAGATACGGAGTAAGTTGTGTTAGAAAATAACATGACTAAACCTAATAGCCTGATAACATGAACACCTAAGAATTCAATTAGTTAGAACTTAATTATACTTGCATGTGAAATCGGTAAATCCCCTTAAGGGCGCTGACAACCATGTGTCTGCTTAAGGATGGTGTAGGGGAACACCGTCACGAGCGGACGGCGGCAGACGGAGGCCTTCAAGTGCGTGACCGTGCAGATAGCATTAGGAATGCAATTTTTCCTTAATCACGTTTGGCCTCAAGGACCCTTCTTATAGCACTAGTCGTACCTGGAACCAGGCATTAGGAGGGTCACATCGGATGTTCGGACGCTAATTAGGAAGACTAAACATGAGCTAATTATAAAACTAACTGCAGAATCCCTACTCTAATTCACGAGATGAATCTATTAAGCCTAATTAATCCATCGTTAGCAAATGGTTACGGTAGCACCACATTGTCAAATCATGGACTAATTAGGCTTAATAGATTCGTCTCACGAATTAGACTTCATATGTGTAATTAGTTTTATAATTAGACTATATTTAATAAAATTCTAATTAGTATCAAATATCCGATGTGACAGGTACTAAAGTTCAGGGGGTGTATGCAAACGCCTCCTAAGTTAGGTTGTTGCCTTTGACCGGGACAACAGGGTGATAGTTATCCTCCTCAGGAGTAGATCCTTTAACTAAGCCACGTTCAATTCCAACAAGTTGCACCTACTGGTGGGGCCTTTGTTTCGGCTGCAGAAGAAAACCCGAAGAAGTTGGGCCTGTTCGCTTCAGCTTATTCAGTCGGTTTATCAGCCACCAAACAGTATTTTCCTCTCACAATAAATCAGCCGTTGCAGCTTTTCAGGCGGCTTATAAGCTGAAGCGAACAGGCCCGTTGTTTTATTGGCATAGCATGTACGATCTGCCGTTTCGTCCAACGTTTCTCGGAGAGACCATCAAAGAATATAGTTTGCAGCAGATTCTTGCGCCGGAAATGTCTCCTTTTTGTCCTGAAAAGAGGTGACCGGCTGAGTACTGGCTACCGTATACGTCTGTACCAATTTTTTTTTCCTAGTAGTTATTAGAGAACCATCATTGCACCTGATGAACAAATTGACACGAGACGACGTTAGTTTTGTTCGTATCAGGGCATCACACAGATAGCAGACAGCTCCAGCCTCCCCTCTGGCAACGTTGCGTTGCATTGCACCCCTACGAAAAGCTGACGACGGTTTGCGAGAGGAATGAGGAAGAATGATGACGCCATGGCGAGCACGGATCACGCCCAGCCACCAGCCAAAAGGCGGACGGAATAACAAGGGGGATTACATTACATCAGCTTGATTAAAAGCTACTACCCTTTGCTCGCACGCCCGCGTTCCACCCGAAAAAGGGACGCGTGGCGTTCAGCCGCGGCTTTGGCCGTTTTTCGAGAAAGACCTCCATCTTTATAGGACTCGCAACTAAGCCCAGGTCGTACAACAACCGCGTTCGGATTATTTTCATGTAGGACCTCGTACAAAATTTATTTCGACGCGAAGTAGAGAAAATTCGATAGTGCTGTCATTTTTACTAGAAACTCCCGCGAAGCATTTTTCGGAAAGCCCCACTCTCAATCTCCTCTCCTCCCCGGACCCGCCGCCCCCTCTCTCCCTCTCTCCTCGACTCCTCCCCACCACCGCCCTCTCTCTCCCTGCTCTCTGCTGCCGCCTTCCCTCCCCCTCTCCCTCTTCGCCTGCCTCCGCCGCCCCTCCCTGCTCTCCGCCGCCGCCCCACCCGCTCCCGCGGGATCCAGATCCGACGCGGGGGCGTGGCACGGAGTGGGAGCCGGCGCTCGAGTGCGTCGTGGGCCTCCTCCGCGGCGACGTCGACGCCGCGGGCCCCTCGCCGCCCTCCCCGGTATCCAGGCTATTTTGCCGCGGTGCTCTCCTGTGTCTCGCTCGGTGGCAGCGGCGGGGACGCGCTCAAGCTCGCTGTGCTGCGCGTGCTCGTCGCGTTCGCGCGGTGCTCGGCCGTCTCCGCCAGCGGGGAGTGCCTGGGCCAGGTGGTCAAGGCGTGCAACAAAGGGGAGCGGCGGCGCGCGGCGAGCCCACCCGCGGCCACGACGGGGAGCGGCGGCGCGGGCCGAGCACCTCCACCTGCGCAGGAGGCACGACGGCAAGCGGCGCTGGCCGGGCGGCGGTAGCGCGGCTTGGCGAGTGAAGGCGGCGGCGCGCGGCGCGGCCTCGTGTGGCAAACGAGCCACCTCGCCGCCCTCACGTACCCGTCGCAGTGGACGCGATGGGAGGCAGGCAGGTCGGAAGAGGCGGAGGAGATGGGGCGCCGACGCCACCCGCTGACACACACCAGCCCTCCCCGCGAACTAGGCGCAGGTAACCCCTCTCCTCGCCACGGCCCCGGCTGTGCCTGATCCGATTCCGATCAGGTAGTGGAGCCAACTCGATTCGGCTCGTCCGTTGCTGTCCGATCAGGTGATGGAGCTCCTGTACGTACTTTGATATGTTTAGCTGAAGAATTTCTGTACAGCGCCATATATCTGTATCAGCAACGCCTAAATCGAGGTCATTTTCTTTCAGGTCCTCTATTACCTTGATGAAAAAACCAGGTGGGGTTTGGAGATCTCTGATCTTAAGAAGCAACTCGAGGGGCGGGCCGGCCAGCGGGGTACGACTCCTGAGAAGAAGGCAAGTATAGTGCATGTTCTCATTATGCAATTTCAAATGCTATACTGTGTCTGGGTATAGAACTATAGATATGAAATGGAAAAATGTAAACAGTTAAGCTTCTTGTGTCATTAACCTACGATTTGCGCTTTGATGACTTTAGCCTGAACTTGCTTCTTAGTCTTTGAACTAGCAGGCTGCATGTATGGGAAGAGAGCAGAAGCCTCTGGAGATCTGCCCTTTAGGCCTCGCTGGGTATGAAAAGTAAACATTCTTGAACTCAATGTCCCCTTGAATGTTGTCCAGCTTCCTACATGTTGTGTTGTCTGCATCAATCTCTGGCTCCTTGTTGATTATTCCGAACATATTATATGCTGCAGTCTGCCCACCCACAAATGCTTAAATGCTTGGTGATGCCTGGTAAATAGCTCTGGTGATTGCAGTAGCAAAGTGAAGGCTTTCTGAACTTTCTGATTATAAAGGTTGAAATTTATTTGGACTTGATAGGAAATCATGTCAGTGTATGAGATGAAGTTTTCACAATAGAAAAGTTCACATAATTCAATTGGAATGAACCATTTATGAGATGTCAGTGTATGAATTTGCAAACGTGTTGTGCTCCCTCTATGATTGGTATGTGTTGTGCTGCTGAATTATAATAACTGGTGCATCGGGACATTTAATTAACAAACTGTATTAATTGAAAATCCTGATGCATTTTGGGAGTGTGCTTTATTTATGTTTCTGCAGGTTGATCTGTTTGCTGCTGCGGCGGGGCTTGACGAGGAGGCCGAGAAGGCAACTCTGCTTCTCCGGAGGCATAGGGTGATACGGAGGAGCTGGCCAAGGAGCTTGGCGCCGGCCAGCCTGGGCTGGAGAACAAGATGGTGGCCATCAGGTACTTCTTGAGGGCCCCAATCTGGTTCTTGACGAAACCATTTCTACCAACTCGCAACGTGAATTTGCTTCGAATGGGTCAGTTTTGTCAAGCGTAATCTGCACATTTGTGGTGTTCTGTCGCAGCCCAAGGAAGCTGGTGAGCTTGCTGCAGAATCTACAGACATGGACATGCCCTGCAAGGCACGGCAGGTCAAGCTTTTCTGCACCATTTCTATAGAATGTGAGGGTGATGAGGATGAGACTGAATCTAAAAGAAGGTTAATGTTGTACACCACTTAACACAGACTGCATGCAGTTATATTGACCTCACTGATTCTGTTTTTCAGGAAGCTGGATGATTTAGTAACTTCTACTATTATTACTGTTGTTGCCACCAGTACCATTGACATAGGAGCTGCAGCCTCGAGAGCTTTTCAGGAGCCTAGGGTGGTTGTTCAGACCACAAGTGAGGTCGACATCCTTAACGATGGGTATCGGTGGCGCAAGTATGGTCAGAAGGTCATTAAAGGCAATCCAAATCCAAGGTCACACTTTCACTACCATTTCTTACTGTATGCGGTATCCTCCATCTCCTGAAATTAGTAACATCATTTCATTTCATTTGTCTGCAGGAGTTACTACAAATGTACACACCCTGGCTGTTCAGTCCGCAAGCATGATCTGAAGTCAGTCATCACAACTTATGAGGAAAAGCACAACCATGAAGTTCCGGCAGCCAGAATACACTCACCACCTTTGTTCACTTGACAAATTCCTTTGCAGTGACTGAACTGCTACATATAGACTTTTCCATCAATATAAACAATGTTGCAATCAGTACTCAGTAGGGTAAAGACTTAGACTGAATGCACAGGGCAGTTCTGACTGGGGTTGACTGTTCAGCTGTCCTGTTAGTATCAACTTTTTCATCCATATTAACAATGTTTCAGTCAGTATGGTAAAGAGTTAGAATGAATGTGCAAGGCAGTTCTGACTGAGGTTAACTGCTAGCACCTACATTTCATTAAGACATGGGTAATGGTCTATTTCTTTACTGGTTTACAGGATCCCTCATACTGCAGATAATGGTCATTTGGTATGCTTAACTTGCTGAGTGTAGTTATGCAAAGCTTGCATTTTTCGTTGATTATATTTGCATGGGAATATATTTCAATTGTAAGTTGCATTTCTCTTATGTGACAACAGTAATCTCATTTATGCTTAACATATTATTTTTTTGTTGTAGGTTCACGGGTGATGGAGGAAGCAATGTATAACTGATTCGGAAGAAGGAAGGCTATAGTGCATACTTTTTCTTACTATTTGCAATATTAGAAAGTTATGTGCAGAATTAGAATAATTTTCAATTCTTGGTGTAATGAACTTTATCTGTTAGGTAAAGGCCTTGGATTGATATTTTTTAAAATGTATGTTTTTTCTGGACAACTACATGAACATGATTGCCATTTTATCACACGCCATGAAAATTCATGTTCATGAGTTAGGGCCTGTTTGGCTCCTGGGTGTTAAAGTTTAACACCCGTCACATCGGATGTTTGGATCCTAATTAGGAGTATTAAATATAGATTAATTCAAAAATTAATTACACAAATGGAGTGTAATTCGCAGTGTAATTCGCGAAATGAATAAGCTTAATTAGTTCATGATTTGACAATGTGGTGCTAAAGTAACCATTTGCTAATGATGAATTAATTAGGCTTAATAGATTCATCTAGCGAATTAGCACAGGGTTCGGCAATTAATTTTATAATTAGCTCATATTTAATTCTCCTAATTAGCATCCAAACATCCGATATGACAATACCCTCTTGCAATTGTGACGGAGCGCTCATGCATCTACCGTTTGAGATGGATGGAACAAGTGATTGTTTCTCATCATACCGTTTGAGGTTCTATCATCATACTGTTTGAGGTGGATGGAACAAGTGATTGTTTCTCTTATTTGATCGTTGATTGGATAGGGCGCGCATCGCGCTGAATGTTCTAGTTACATTACAGGCGCCCATGATCTGGCGCTCGACAGCCTTCCAAGTGGCGCCAGCCGAGAAGATTAAGAACAGCATACACACAGCAGGGGGCGTACCTTCCGTTCCGATTCGGTACGTCCGTCCAGGTCCACGCCAACACAAAAATCAAGTTGTATAATGATCTGCTCCCTCCGTCCCAGGAACGAAAGGAGTGGTTTATATAGTTTATTAATCAGATAATCTTCCGCTGGCTACGGCCGCACAATTTGCAATCAAATCTAATCATGGTCGCCCGTGATTTGTTAATATTCTCCGAGATGCCACTATCCTAACCGCCGATGATGATGCCGGCCGGTGTGTGTTTCGGCGAAGCAAATGTGCTGGTGATGATGCAGGCGCGACCGATGCCACCCTGGGCGATTGCGGCGCGGCGGCTAAACAAATGTGTCTGGGTTGGCCGATGCCAAGCTGCCCCCTGGCGTGTTTTTTCATGCGCGCGCACACCGGTGCCGGCCAGGGTTATGCTGAACTGAAACAAATGTACCGCCAACCCAATAGCGCCAAAAAAGATAG